>NC_080411.1:13795000-14095000 GCF_030265065.1 Corythoichthys intestinalis | reverse complement strand
TTTGTGAAAGCCCTAGATTGCCCAATTTTCAAACGGCTTTTTAAAAATTTGAATATCAACGTTAAAGAAACTGTAAGTTTACTACAAAGTTAAAACCAAATTATGATTTTAGGTTTTGTCTTCATTCTGGGTGTGTGTGTGTGTGTGTGTGTGTGTGTGTGTGTGTGTGTGTGTGTGTGTGTGTGTGTGTGTGTGTGTGTGTGTGTGTGTGTGTGTGTGCGTGTGTGTGACACTGGTGTGTCAACCCAGTAGGTGGCGGTAATGCCCCACGATGCTAGGTGTAAACTGCCAACAAAACAAGAAGAAGAAGAAGAAGAAGAAGAAGAAGACGTCACCCACGTAACCCGGAAAAGGGTCTCGCATACAACTCTTGCTAGTACTACTTGTTTTCTGCCGGTAATCTCTCACAAAACAACATGCCTACTAAACACTGCTGTTATGGAACTTGTAAAAATGACTCTAGATATTACGACCGTCCACATATGAAGGATGTTTTCTTCATTCGTTTCCCGAAGCCAAAAACTCAGAGGGATAAATGTGAACGATGGATCGACTTGTGCGGACGTCCAAGATACCAGTTTAACGCCAGCAAGGTGAAGTCATTCACCTTCATATGTAGTAAACATTTTGTTGGGGGCCATGGTCCTACAGATGAGAATCCTGATCCATTGCCTGCCATAGTCTGCTCTGAAGAGGTAAGCCATTTTGATGTTTTTTATTTATTTTTTAGCATGGCGTTTTGCCGTTTGGTCTCAACATTAGTAGGGGGGTCATTATCAGCAGAATCATACACGGAGTTTAACTGTATAATGCTACAATAATGGCTCATTTTGGTATGTCCTGGTAGTTTCCATTGGAAGGGGATAAGCTATCTGGCATATACAGTATATTCTAATTTAAATTCTTTGAGTCATTCAATGATCTTTCACAATTTGTCCACTCTGTCATGCTAGGTCAACCCTGTCAGGGTACTGTCCAAACTGTTATTTTTTTATAGTCTAAGAAAATATAGCATTTTTCATAAGTTGGCAAACTCTTTGTTAAGTTGGTAATTTTTCGCCTAAATCAAGAAAAAAAATATTTTCAAATAGTGTTTTCAACAATATATATTCTTGAATTAAGAACATTTCTGACAAACAATTTTTTGTTAAACATTAAATATGCAAAAATTTAGCTTAAAATAGGTCTGTTAAGCTTATTTTCAGCTAGCTATTTTATTTCAACAAATCTGAGTAGAATTTCTTGAAGCATTGGCAGATAATTTCACTTATTTCTAGTAGATTTATACTGAAAACAAGGGAAGTTTTTTGGGGGTGGGCGGACAGGGTTTCAGTGTAAATGTATTGGTTTAGGTGGTACACCGTTCGATTCAAACCTTTGTTTTCAAGAACTACGAAACAAACATTTTTTCAGCCAATCAAACTTTTGAAGGGAAAAAATGGACTTCACTGGCCTATTTAGCAAGGGAAAAGGAGTCAATGTAAGTCTGGACATATTGAAAGTACTGCAAAAAGCACCCTCTCCTGAAATTGTTAGAACCAGGGAGGACAGCGGGTGAAAGCCCGTCTGGAGGCCACCAAGAGTCTTAATGTCGCGTGAAAGTTCGTAGAAGCGTTAGCCATTAGCGTTAGCCTACCAGGCTTCTGTTTGTTTAAGTTCTTGTTAACCACGTGAATTCATACATAAGCACACTGACTGCTTTCTTAAAGGGGAATGAACATAGCTGCACAACACAGAGTCAAAGATTATATTCTATTGTTTTATTCAATTACCGAATTTACCGATATGGTCAAAATTACGTCGGTTATCATGAAGAATTTCGGTAACTGTAAATTTTCGGTATACCGCCCGGCTCTAGTATGGACGCAGAAATGTCTAAATTACCATTTGATCAATTGAATGTAAAGTTACACTATTGTGTATGGATACAGCATGGCGGCCATCACCAAACAAAGATCTTTTAAGTTTAAATTTCTTGTAAATAAATGCGTACATCCTAGAATTTCTATAGATATGAACATAAAACAGTCTAGATTCTTGGATAAAAGCTAAAAAACAGGCAATTATCATTCATTTTACGTAAATTTTTCAAGCTAAAGTTACGCAGATTTTTCCCATTCATTTTTTTCGCAACGTTGCAAAGTGCATGCATGGTGCTATTTTATATAATAATTACCTTGAATTGTCGACCAAATCACTCTTGAGGCATTCCTGCCTGCTTGTATGCAGTAAAACCTTCGTCTTTTTCCACCTAAATCCGGCGTTTGAACGCAGTGTGTGTTATAGCAGTGTAAGCTGCTTCCTTCACTCTGCCTGGCCTGGGAAGGCGTGGCACTAACTCTGTAGGAGCTTTCTGGTCACCCGGTCGGAAAGTCTATGGTTGGAGTTAGCAGTGTTTTTGTAAGTTTTTTGTAAAGAACTTTGCTTTATTGTTGCAGGTTGAACATACTGTCGGGCGCAAGAGAATAGAAACAACACTACAACCAATTGCAAGCACTCCATCGCCAAAAAGAATAAAAATGTTGGACTCTGAAAACACTCTTGATGCAGCAAGCTTCTCGTTGGATCCCCATATGATGCCACCTCTAGATGTTAGTGACACAGAAGATAAGGCAGTAAGTGTTCAAAGATATTGTTTAAAGATGTAGTGTAAATCTGATCGTCATATACAGTCGCTGACAAAAGTCTTGTCGCTTATCCATTTTGTAGAAACAATTGCTAATAACCTGACTTTCAATTATTCAATTGGTTTCAGAAATGGCTCATATGAAAGCTAAGACCCTCCCGAATGATGTTGAATGTACAAAATATATTTGTTTTATATTTTGGCAAGACAAAAGTTTTGTCACCTACAGAAAGTAGTGTGAAAATTGAACAAAAAATGTACTTCAAATACAAAAATATGTTACATAACATAAGCGAATTAAGTATTGGTGCTGTGAGATCCAAATTTAATATTTTCTATGACTTCCATGGGCTTCGGCAAGGATTCATACAATTTATTGATGAAGTCATCAGGAACATCAAAGAAAGCAGTCTTGCATGCCTCCCAGAGTTCATCAACATTGTTAGGTTTCGTCTTCCATGCTTCCTCTTTCATCCTACCCCAGACATACTCAATGATGTTCATGTCTGGTGACTGGGCTGGCCAGTCTTGGAGGATCCTGATCTTCTTTGCCTTGAGGCACTTTGAGGTAGAGATTGAAGTATACAATTGAGCACCAGTTTGTCGCTTTTTATGGTTAGGATTTAGGAATGTAAGAGGCAGCTAAGATTTGTTGATATTTCAGACTGTTTATGTTGCTTTCCACCCTGCAGATCTCTCGCACACTCCATACTGGATGTAACCCCAGACCATGATTTTGCCACCACCAAACTTCACTGTTTTTTGAGTGTATCTCAGATCCATGCAAGCTCCAGTAGGTCTCCTGCAATATTTGCGGCAACTGTGGAGTAATTCAATGGAAGATTCATCTGAAAAATCCCACCTTTTGCCACTTTTCAAGCGTCCATCCTTTTGACAGGCTGTGGGCCTTGGCAAATGCCACACGTTTTTTAATTGTCGACACCCTGAGAGATAAATACTCTGAAATATCAACAAATCTTAGCTGCCTCTTACATTCCTAAATGTAAAAAGGGACAAATTCTGCAGCAGGATGGTGCTCAATCGCATACTTCAATCTCTACCTCAAAGTTCCTCAAGGCAAAGAAGATCAGGATCCTCCAGGACTGGCCAGCCCAGTCACCAGACATGAACATCATTGAGCATGTCTGGGGTAGTATGAAAGACGAAGCATGGAAGACGAAACCCAAGAATGTTGATAAACTCTGGGAGGCATACAAGACTGCTTTCTTTGATGTTCCTGATGACTTCATCAATAAATTGTATGAATCCTTGCCGAAGCCCATGGAAGTCATAGAAAATATTACATTTGGATCTCACGGCACCACTACTTAATTCGCTTATGTTATGTAACATATTTTTGTATTTGAAGTATATGTTTGTTCAATTTTCACACTACATTCTGTAGGCGACAAAACTTTTGTTTAGCCAAAATTTGACCTTTATGTCGTCATTAAATGATAAATCTTTTTTCCAGTGATATTTTTGTACATTCAACATGATTTGGGAGGTTCAGTTTTCATATGAGCCATTTCTGAAACCAATTGAATAATTAAAAGTCAGGTTATTAGCAATTGTTTCTACATAATGGATAAGCAACAAGACTTGTCAGGGACTGTATATTACAGTTAGCAACGTTACACTATTTTGATGTTTGAATATTTGCTCTATCAAACAAAAAAATGGGAGTATCAAATTGACGCTCCTAATATACACTTTTACAACAACCTCATGTTTAATAACATACACAGTGTTGGCCCGAATATAAGACAGTGTTTTTTCATTGAAATAAGACTGAAAAAGAGGGGGGTCGGCTTATATTCGCGGTCTAGACATTATACCCATTCACGACGTTAGATGGCGCCAGATATCATTAAAGCGATGTTTTGTCATGATAGATCTCAGCTCATCTCCCCATTCACGACCCTAGATGGCACCAGATATCATTGAAACGATGTTCTGTCATGACAGATCTCTGCTACTAGCCAGTTTGCATTATTTTATTGCAATGTTTTTCCTTGTAAAGCGCTTTGAGCGCCTTGAAAGGTGGAAAAGCGCTATATAAGTATAACACCATTTACCATATTCAGATTTGTTTCAAGACTAGTTACAGTTAGACTTCACTTTGATGGTTAATGCAGTTATTGTCATTTTGTTGTTTTATTACAATAGATTGGTTTTAGGGCTGTCAAAATTATCGCGTTAATAGGCGGTAATTAATTTTTTAAATTAATCACGTTAAAATATTTGACGCAATTAACGCACATACCCCGCTCAAGCAGATTAAAATGACAGCACAGTGTCATGTGCACTTGTTGTGTTTTTTTTGTCTCCCTCTGCTGGCGCTTTGGTGCGACTGAATGTATGGGTTTAAGCACAATGAGCATTGTGTAATTATTGACATCAACAATGGCGAGCTACTACTTAATTTTTTTTAATTGAAAATTTTACAAATTTTATTAAAACGATAACATTAAGAGGGGTTTTAATATAAAACTTCTTTAACTTTTACTAACATTTATCTTTTAAAAACTACAAGTCTTTCTATCCATTGATCGCTTTAACAGAATGTTAATACCATCTTGTTGATTTATTGTTATAATAAACAAATACAGTACTTATGTTCAGTATGTTGAATGTATATATCCGTCTTGTGTCTTACCTTTCCATTCCAACAATAATTTACAGAAAAATATGGCATATTTTATAGATGGTTTGAATTGCGATTAATTACGATTAATTAATTTTTAAGCTGTGATTAACTCGATTAAAAATTTTAATCGTTTGACAGCCCTAATTGGTTTATTTGATTTTAAAAAAACAGAAGCCATTCATTTACGAATGTGATTGCACTTTAGTTTACATATTTAAATGTTCAGATATTAAGATTTGAATGAGGAAAATAACATGCTTTTTCTCTCAAATATATTGTTATAATCATTTGTTTCGGGTGTACAGTAATTATTTTCTGTATAAAAATTAATTTGGTGTTCAAAAAGTCTTTTTTTCAAACTGGAGTCTTGAAAAAGATGGGGTCGTCTTATAATCAGGGCCGTCTTATATTTGGGCCAATACGGTAAATAAGGTGTAGTGAAGCGCTGTACATTTCAGTAATCACAAATTTTACGGCCAGTGTAGTTATCCATAAAACTTAATTGGATAAAGCAAATTTCATTCGCATTTAGGTGGACTAATTTAAGTGTTATAAAAATAACAAAACATATTTCAAGCTGATTCCTTGTCTAGTCCACTTAAATTTATCAAGTACATATGTAGGCCTCTAAACTTGCACCAGTATTAAAGGTACATGTATCTTTGTTTTTCTGTCAGGTTAACTCTGTTGGGATTCAAACAGATGCTCCGGAAACCTCCAAATGTTCAAAAGTCATGGTGGATGTTGGCTGTCAGACTATATATGACAAAAACACGTTGAAGTCCAAGATTGAGGACATCATACTAAAGAATGAAGAAACTATAATCGCGATCAAGGCCCTCATTTCCTGATGTGCCTCCAAGTGATCAGAAACCTGAGGATGAGGCCCTCCTGACTGTGGATGATGTTAAAGATAATGCCAGAATAATAAAGTTCTTACAGACGGCATCTCAACTGATACATCATTGTGCTCATTTTTCATAGAAGCATCAATATTTGCTTTGTATAGTATAGAATTGTTGTGACTCCGCCTTACTTTAATACCCTGAACAAACGTTTGAGTCGACATACTGCCAGCCACGGCGCAAGGATTTTTCAGTGACAACTGAAGTTATGTCATCCTCCTCATCACTGTCTTCTGTCTTAGTCAGCTTTGTGGTAAAAGTGGGCAGAGATTCCACCAGCCAGTGATACACATAGTCATAGTTGTACAGTGGTGGGATATTGGATGGTAAGAACTCCTTTCAATCATTACATTCCAAAGGAGTTTGTGGACTCCCTATTTGGCAATCTGCTAATTTCTGGTACCATTTCCCTTTATCGGCTGAAACAGTGGTATGAAAAAGTATCTGAACCCTTTGGAATGTATCACATTTCTGCATAAAATCACCATCAAATGTGATATGATCTTAGACAAAATCACACAGATGAAAATAGTGTCTGCTTTAACTAAAACCACCCAAACATTTATCGGTTTTCATATTTTCAATGAAGATAGCATGCAAACAATGACAGAATGGGGGAAAAGTAAGTGAACCCTCTGCCTAAGGAGGTTTAAAGAGCAATTGAAACCAATTTTTAACAAACATTTTAAGTCAGGTGTGTGCCCAATCACTGATGAGTGGTTCAAAGCTGGCCTGCCCACTATAAAACACGCACCGGGTAAGAATTGATGATGAGAAGCATTGTCTGATGTGCATCACTGCTCAGTCAAAAGAGCTGTCTGAAGACCTGCGATCAAGGATTGTTGATTTGTATGAAGCTGGGAAAGAATACAAAATCATCTCTAAAAGTCTGGATGTTCATCAATCGACAGAGAAGTTGTCTACAAATGGAGAGAGTTTGGCACTGTTGCGTCTCTCCCACAGAGTGGCCGTATATGTATATATATATATATATATATATATAAGCAGGGGTGCACATAATTTTTTTGCCCAGGTTCTCAGAGGAGGACCTGGAGATGCGACTTGGTCCTCATTGAGCTTGAGAGCCGACCCGCCTGATGCAATAAAATTATGACAAGCTTTACTTGGAGCCAATTACCTTAAATTAATTTGATTAACAATTAACACTTGATTCACATCAACTGGCACAACAAAATTGCCATTACTCTGAGGTGAAATGTAAAGACATATACAGGGGTACGCATATTTTTTTTGCCTCCCACATTAACTCCAACCCTTTGTAAAAGTGGGATATCAACCTCTTAAGAGCTCTTTGAACGTGCATGTTTAGCTTTGTGAAATGCGAGCAAAAACACGTTTGTCAGTGCATGACGCTGTTCTTTATTAATTTTATTCCGCCACTTGTCCATAGGGCGAGTAGGGTCCTGTCTGGCATCGATAGTTTGCTTAATCGCCATCATGCTCTGTTTTTTTCGTGATTTTCAAAGTTTGGATGGCTGAAATTCTTTGAAAAATGCGCTGCTCTTATCAGCGACATTGAGATTCTCACGGCAAGTTTAGCACCACATTTCCATGAGAGCATCATTTGCTTCTAGCCATGGTACCTCCTGCAGCCACTTTTCAGCAAAAGTCCTTTTTTTCGGTAGCTCTGGTAACGTCTCTGTCGTCTGCAGTGTTGTTAATTTTACTTTAAAAAAGTAATTAATTACAGTTACAAAGTACTTCTCCCAAAAAGTAATTGCGTTAGTAACTCAGTTACCTGAATGTAAGAGTAATTAGTTACTTGGAAAAGTAACTAGTGGTAATTTTCTTTTTTTTTCTCAAAAAAACAAAAAACAAAAAAAGGTCACGCAATGTGAAGTTTAAAGGGTTTGGGGGACAATTGGCCCTAGCCCAATTCTTTACCCTCCACTAAACTAGACACAAGGGTATTGCGATAACTAGATAGTAACCTTTGCTATGTGTGGAAGTCATTTAAAGTTGTGACTCAACCGTTAAAGTTGTTAAAATTGCTCCTGTTATTTCATTAGTTCCCTTCTGTCTACTTTAAACATGTGTAAGTTTTAAAACTGTTTCATCATTTAAAGATAGATTTAAGTTAAGATTTTGCCGATTTAGGAGCATTTTAGATAAAAAAAAAAATAATAATAAAGTTACTTAGGTTCGCTATGAAGGATCTCTACATCAGAGCCTTCCTGAGAGGTCTACTGCTTCAAGATGACGGCTGTTTACTAACGCATGTAGTCATTAAAACATGTTGCCAATGCAGCTGTGTCTATCAATTGCATCTAGTTCTATAATATGATATCTAACGTGTCATGTGGGCGTAGTTTGTCGGCTGTGGCTACAGTCAGGTATTATTGGAGCCACCTAGCATCGCGGTTACAACGGCGTCTTCCCCACTCCTGCTCTGCTCTCTCGTCTCCGTGAGTCCGTTTCTCTCAGACTTTTTTTATTCAACCAATTTAGTAACGCATAGTAACGCACGCCTTTCCCGCCTCAGTAACGGTAACGGCGTTGCCAAGATAAGAAAAGCAATTAATTAGATTACTCATTACTGAAAAAATAACGCC
This sequence comes from Corythoichthys intestinalis, assembly GCF_030265065.1. NCBI lineage: Eukaryota > Metazoa > Chordata > Actinopteri > Syngnathiformes > Syngnathidae > Corythoichthys > Corythoichthys intestinalis. The sequence continues at coordinate 14,086,246 of NC_080411.1, read as the reverse complement.
GTTATTAACAACACTGGTCGTCTGTCTGTCTTTTGACGGGTGTGGGGGAACACGGAAATAATTATTCAGTCGGACCTGCCTCTTTGACATTTTGAGAATAGATTTTCTCGTGTCCGCCGCAAATACAGTGGTCAGCCATCGGTATGCAAAAGCGTATTGAAGCCGTTGAGGGCCAACGCATTTGTCTACGTCCAGTACGCATGCGCGCATGCGGACCACTTATGTGCACCCCTGTTATAAGTCTAATTTGAATATTTCATATGACATAGTTAGAGGCCCAGATAAGTCCAAATTCATGTATTGGCCTTTGGCGCCCCCTAGTGACTTTTGGATGTTAAGCCTCTCAACAGACAAATTCCTCTATTTCCATGTTTTTGACACGCCAAAGAAGCGATTGCATGAGTAATAACGGAAAATGCATTATAATACATCAGTTTTACAGCTTATCAAAAATTAAGTTTTATAATCGGAGTCAATGAGCCAGAACATGGCATTATTACAAGAATTTAGTGCGATCGTTACATATTTTTACTATCCTGGGGAAATATTAGCCCCCTAGTGTAATTTTTCCAATGCTTTTTCCTTGATGAAACACAGAAAAAAACTTATCGACAAATAACACCGACGGGTTAAAAAGGTCAGCTTTAATTACGTAAATCACACTTAATGACGACACGATCCCACGGTTGAAATAGATGACATCCACTTAATTCTATTGAAGATATGTAATGCTGAGGCAATTTGAGAACTTTAGTTTTAAAAATAAACGTGCACTTTTTATCCAGTAGATGAAGCTGTCGCAGTGTGTCAAACGCCTCGAAACAGTGATTCAATTTAGGGCAATTGTCTCATAAGTGGTTCATTGTTTCGGAAAGCCTTGGTTTCTCCATCCCGAGGTAACGGCGTTGCCAAGATGAGAAAAATAATTAATCTGATTACTCACGACTAAAAGTAAATTTATTATTATACAGTGGTACCTCGACATACGATCGCTTCGACACACAATCTTTTCGACATCCCACGTAAAATTTGACTCACCATTTGTTTCTACATCCGACGACATGCTCCGAATATGACAATATATCACAGCGCCGTAGTTACTTTGCTTCCCCGCAAGATTAACGCACAATGGATTTTCTTGCGAGTCGTGACAGAAATCAACATGGGTTCCAATAATGTTAGTGCAGGTGGTGAAAAAAAGGAAGAGGTGATGCTTACATTTGACATGAAGATGGATATGATAGAAAAATATGAGCGTGCTGTGCGCATCCGTGATATGGCTCAACAATACAGCTGTAGACGGTCTATCAAGGCGGTCCTCCTCCGTTCGCCAGTCTTTATAAGTTAAGGATTCAATTATTATTGTGGTAACATCGCCAGCTTCGTCAGGTTTCTAATCATTTATTCCATCAACTTGTGCAACACAACAGCCTAGTGTCCCCTGCAGCATGTAAACAAAGTGAGAGAAGGCTCACTCCGTCAAGTCAGCCTCGCACTGCTTCAGGTACACCACGAAAACACATTCGCCACATTAGAACCCATTAGAAAGTTTGTTACATTATTACAGGTATTATTATTAGGGCTGTCAAACGATTAAAATTTTTAATCGAGTTAATTACAGCTTAAAAATTAATGAATCGTAATTAATCGCAATTCAAACCATCTCTAAAATATGCCATATTTTTCTGTAAATTATTGTTGGAATGGACAGATAAGACACAAGACTGATATATCCATTCAACATACTGTACATAAGTACTGTATTTGTTTATTATCACAATAAATCAACAAAATGGCATTAACATTCTGTTAAAGCGATCCATGGATAGAGAGACTTGTAGTTCTTAAAATATAATGTTAGCACAAGTTATAGAAATTTTATATTAAAACTCATCTTAATGTTTTCGTTTTAATAAAGTTTGTAAAATTTTCAATCAAAAAATAAACTAGTAGCTCGCCATTGTTGATGTCAATAATAATTATGGTGCTGAAACCCATAAAATCAGTCGCACCCAAAAGCCGGCAGAGGGCGACAAAACACTAAAAAACCCAAGTAACAAGTGGAAATGACACTTTGCTGTCATTTTAATCTGTTTGAGCGGGGCATGTGCGTTAAATGCGTCAAATATTTTAACGTGATTAATTTAAAAAATTAATTAACGCCTGATAGCGCGATAATTTTGACAGCCCTAATTATTATTATTATTATTACTATTATTATTACTCCAATTTGTATTCAAAATTTATTTGCTTTTCTCTTTGTAATTGATATTTGCAATAGTAACATCAGTATTTATTAAGAATTTAGAATAGGTTTTTAGGCTGTGGAACTAAGTAATGGAATTATCATGGTTTTTTAATGGGAAAATTCTGCTCGACGTACGACCATTTCTACTTACAAACAAGGTCCTGGAACAAATTAACTTTGCATGTAGAGGTACCGCTGTATATTTTTAATTGGAAAAAAAAAATCCGCGATGGACTGAACGCGTGAAATTTGAAGCGCGAAGTAGCGACGGATCACTGTACTATATAGCTCCAGGTCGATAGATGGCGCCAAATTGCCCGTCGTGCACCCGCCGCAAACTAGACAAGAAGAAGAAGAATTAAGACTCGCCCAGAGGTCACGTGACGCCGCCTTGCTACCTCCTTTGACCGATGCGATGTTTGTCGTTTGCGTCAAAGGAATCAAAGAGGGCCTCGCTCGTGCTCTGTGCCGATGCACTGTCGTGGCGGCTCGGCGGCTTCGATTGCCAGAACGGCGCCGGTGGCCAGACGCCGTGACGAACCTTTCGACGACTGGAGGAGCGGCGCCAGAGGCGGCTAAGCGGGGCCTAGTACACGTCACGTGATCAACATGCGGCTGAGCGCTTGATTAAGAAAAAAAAAAAGATGGCGTGAGCGCGGAGTAGCAGACACGACATCAAGTGAAACAAGCGCTGCGCGGCGCCCTCATTGCGGACCGACGGCGCCCAGTTCATCGCCCCACAAGTAAGGCCGTTTTTCTCATGTATTACCTCCTTTATACACCTCTCGCGGGCAAAATAATAACTCGTTCGCCGGCATAACGTATACTTTTGCCCTAATCTGTGTGCAGTGGCTGTTTTATGCAATTCAGCTTTGCTAACGTTAGCTTAGCCGCAGCAATGACACAAACAGCCGAGGCAAACCCGCCAATTTAGCCGCCTTAAAGTGACCCTTCTGTGGGGAATTTCGGAAGTGAACGCCCGCTGTCCTTCGCCCTTTGTCCTCCACAGTCATGGTTTACTTAACGTGTCGCTTGCAGTTGAACACCTCAAGCTGGAGCTCACTGAACTAATAACGAAAGCTAAAGTGCGCTAAGCAGAAGCCATTTAAACCGTAAATATTAATATATGTGTTGGCACTTGTGTGATGCGTTCAGGTACACGGTTTACATTGCGAGCTTGCCGGTGCTGTCCAGGAAGTCAGTGGGCATGAATATCTGTTTGGACCGTAGCTGGAGACCAATCCCGGGTGTCATTTTCTAAGTCAACCGGGATAGGCTCCAATGCACCTCACGATATAAATGAAATTAAACGCTATTGAAATAAGCCTTAATTTGTGATAATGTATTGACATTACAAGCTAGGTTGAGCACGAACAAAGCGTTTTCCTTCTTCTTCAACATAAGCCACACCATCTTTCATTAATATATTAAAAATGCGTTACAAAAGGGATTTTTTTCGTTCGCTTTCGATTTGCCTTAACCGATCAAGCTACTTAGCTTAGCCGAAGCTGTGTCACGCTGCCCGGACGCAGTCGACCAACAATTTAGGTTCATAAAAACAGTCCCTGTGCAAGTATTGAATCAGACTTAACGCTAAATCGCCTGTTTTATTATTATTTTTTTTTTTAAATAGTTTGTTGTGATGATTTTCTAGTGTGAAAAACAAAGCGACGTTGTCAAGAGGAAGCAGGAAGTCGGACGCACAGCAAACACGTGTCTTGTTTGACCCGACCTTCTTACGTGCGTCGCACTATTATGAATACTTCTGCAATTTAGCGTTGTTTGCTTGTGCTTTCAAGTTTTTCGTTTTTTTAAATCACAGCTGCATGTGAAGTCATTATTAGGGTAAAAACCATCTGAAAACAATCTAATAAAAGTCAGGGTTGCATCAAGGGTGCCCTAAAGATGGACTAGTGTTGCAAATTCACCTTGGCTAACTCGTTTGTAAAATTCCACCAACATTTATCATTAGCTTAACTCATTCACTGCTTGCCCATGTCAAATAATTTCTGTTGTGGCAGATAGTAGAAAAGGGAAATTGTTTTTTAAAACGCTAACTAATGGCCCAGTTTGTATGCGAACTGAGCAAATTATGGAAATATCATTGTATAGAGTCCCGCACAAGAAGCTTGAGTTCAGCCTACATTCTGTTGCACTTCTTGTCTTCAACACTAGATGGAGCTAGACAATTAAACAGTGCCTCTTCATGAGATTAGGGTCAAACCTGACATGGAATTTCAGTATTTTGGTTTGCATAAATACATTTAAATTAACCCTAGAGGCTAAAACGATAATTATCATCATTGAATTTTTGTCAACAGAAAAAATAACGTTCAATAAAAGTCAATGGTTTTACTGTAATTAGACCACTCGAACACCGGAAAGAAGGAGGAGCTGTTGCGACGTGAGCACGATTTATTTTGTTGACGTTGTCAGTAAGTCTGTCGCGAAATGCAATATGTCAAATTATCGCACGGTAAATAAAAATTAGGGCGGTAATTTTCTTGGCTGCGATTTATCGCCGCATGAGTGCATGCATATATATGTGCATGCGTGTGCTGCGTGCACTCAGCACACGTGCGTGTTGATTACATATGAGACTCCAGTAGCTTTCACAGATGATTATTGGCCATCAATGCACTTTGGAATTAAAGTTCAGACATACAAAATAAGGAAACCCTTCTATATTAAACATTGCAAAACGTTAGAATTTCTACATTGAGGCTAATGGGAAAAAAAACAATGTACAGTGGTACCTCTACATACGAAGTTAATCCGTTCCAGGAGCTTGTTTGTAAGTCGAAATGGTCGTATGTCGAGCAGGATTTTCCCATAGGAATACATTATAATTCCATTAATTCGTTCCACAGCCCAAAAACCTGCACTAAATCCTTAAAAAATACTGCTGGTACTATTACAAATGGCAATTACATATAGCAAAACAAATAAATAATAAATAAAAATCGGATTAATAATATAATAATAATAATAATTCCTTTAATAGTGTAACGAAACGGGTTCTAATAAGGCGGACGTTTTTTTCTGTACCTGAAGGCACCGCGGCGCTGACGTGACAAAGAGGGAGGGGAGCGGGTGAAAGTTTACTTTCGCTTTCAATGCTTTCTTGAGAACATCGTCAATTGCGGCAGACAGCAGGCGTTTTGTGTTGAATAATTTGTGAAAGAAATGCTGAAAACGTGGCGAAGCTGGCGATTTCTCTGGAGATGTTACCACAATAAGAATTGTCAGCTTAACTTATAAAGACTGGCGAACGATGGTCGGAGGAGGACCGTGGAGATGTATTGTTGAGCCATTTCACGGATGCCCACCCTACGCTCATATTTTTCTGTCATTTGCATCTTTATTTAGAAGGTAAGCGTCAACTTTTTCCTTGTTTCACCACCTGTACCAACCTTTTCTGAAACCTGTGTTGATTTGTCACACAAGAAAATCCGCCGTGCATTCGTCTGCGGTGCTGCCATTGTCGTCGTATTTCGAGTATGTCGTCGGATGTAGAAACAAATGGCGAGTCAAATTTTACGTCGGATGTCGAAAAGTTCGTGTGTCGAAGCGATCGTATGTAGAGGTACCACTGTACTAACAACTTAGTCTGCTCGAAAACATTGACCGTCTTCTCTACTACACAAAATTGCGGTTAAAAGGTGACACATCAAACATGAAAACTCGCTGGATTAAAGAATTTGCAAGCGATGCGAACACAAGAAAAAAATTACTGATACAGCATACATGACGAAAGAGAAGTGCTTTTTGTTTTTTTACTGAGTGTAAAGCTTACGGTTAGTGGCTTAGCAAATGTACTGCCGGTGAACATTTCAAAATAAAAGCATGTCATGTTCAGATTTCTGGAGGCAATAGCATATACTTCAGACTCTACACTAAGAATACATCTAAAATGACACACATTATGAAAAATCTGATTGGCAATGATATTATGATGTAATAAATGAGGATAATTTGAAAAAAAAAAACTGGCAATAATATCGCATATCGCAATAATTTATGAGAATATATCGGCTACTAAAATTTGTTATCACGACACACTTAATTGTCAGACACTTTGACTTAATGCGCAAAAGGCATGTTGCTGAGTGTAAATTAAAATTACTTTGTCGATTCATAGTAATTTTAATTTTTGGCGGATTTGCATGTCTACCTCAGATTTTGTGCTATGCTTTGCATTTTAACTAAAGATACACGATAATATCGGTCGCCGATAATTATCGGCCGATAATGGCAATTATGACGTCACACAGATAATCCAGATAATAAAAAAATTCAACCGATAATGCAATCCGATAATTATATACTTGATTTAGCCTCCAAATGTGCGCAACCGAAGAATTCAGCACGCCGCCTCCTCAACCCCTCCCCTCTCTGAAGCCCCTGAGGGAGGAGGGGTTGAAGAGGCGGAGTTACACGACAAGAAATAGTTGAATATTATGGCGGCTGTTACTAAAAAAACGACGCTCTCGCCATCTGCGAAACATGTACCCCAGAAGTTCCACGAGGCCGAAAGAAAGCGTCCTCATTCAAAACCACTAACCCAGCATTCATTCAAAACTGCATCACAAAGATTTTTGGAACGAATACGAGGCTGCTGCTAGTGGGAATGCTAAAGTTATTGTAAACACAAGCTAAACTACGGGGCTTGTGACAATACAGAGTCGGGTTGTTTGGGAAAGCAGCCCAAGGTGGGTGGTAAACTCGCATCGAAGGCTGAAACACCGGCACGACTGGAGACCGATAGTCTGCAAGTAGCTGTCTTCCGACAGAGCCCATCGCTCTGGCTGGTCCGGCAGGCCGCTCGGCGGGGCGGGCAGAGCCTGGTTCCCCGGCTTCAGGACCTCCGGCGAACACCCCGGTTTCTCGAGCGTTCCCCCACGGCGTGCGAGCAGAGCCAGGCCCCGAATACGCCGCGGCGAACAGGCCGGTGTGGGCGGATTATCCGGTACGAACGTAGCCGCCGAGACGAGACACGATTTTTTTTTTTTTTTACCGAAATGACCCGAGAGCCAAAGCCCTACGACCACCATCCTTCATGAAAAACATACCAATCACATTTTCACCACTGATATTTGTAAAAGTGATGTCCAGTAAGCAAGCTTATCATGACGTCACAGTGGTTAGATGATAATTTAAACATGGAGAAAACAAAGTCAGCCAGTCAATAATGCATTCAGTATGTAAAATGACGAGCGGTCAGACGATTTTGTAACGCTGCCTTTATTTTCGGCTTAACAAAACTCAGGCACAAAACAACACGCACGGAGATGCGACCTCCAACTCCATCCAAATAGTACTGCCGTGTATCAGTTTAGCTGCTGTAAAGCACATGTCGTGAGTGCCGCAAATGGAAACAAAGCGCTGCAGAATGGATACATGACATCTCGCTCTTCGAGTTAATCATTTTCACAGTGCGCAATAAAGTATATAACATTAGCAATCACTTCTCAAATTAATTTAACGTATTTGTCTGCTCAATTACAGTCAAAGTAGATAATCAAAACTTATTGGCACTTATTAACACTCATCAATTTAAATATGCACATTCCTGTTGTAATGAAATAACAATAACATTCTGTAGCCACAAATATTATTTAAAAAAAGTTTTTTTTTTGTAGGATTAAGTATAATAGTGTATTGCTTAAAATAAGGCTGTTAAGATTATTTTCAGCTAGCTATTTTTCTTCCAAGAAATCTGAGAGAAATACACTTAAAGCGCTGGCAGATAATTTCACTTATTTCTAATAGATTTACACTTATAAAACTGACTAGTTTTAAGGAGGTGTGTTTTGCAGTGTATTAATGTTATATATGTTAGGAATGGCTTACTTTTAAAGGCATTTTTGTGCAATTTAGGTATTTACTCTGTAAGTAATTGTTGCCAAAAGTTTACCATTACACAATGTCAGACAATCTGTCATTATTTAGATGTTGGAATTGAATACTTGTTCGTATTTTATGTTGAAAAAAAGAGCAATAAATCATATTTTTGCACAGTAATATTTTCTTTTGTGTATACTTTAAAATTTTACATAAATCTTTTAATAGAATTATCGGCTTGACATTATCGGTTATCGGTTGGAATGAGGAGGAAATTATCGGTTATCGTTATCAGTTGAAAAATGTATTATCGTGCATCACTAATTTTAACTTGTAATTTTGTGCAATGTTCCTCATATTTGTGAATTGCTGTGTAGTAGTTTGTCAACATGCATATTTGTTGTGACATTATTGATTGATTAATGCGGCATCTGGTTCATCCGGAATTCATAGAACCCTTACAGAAGTAACTCTCGTTTTGTTTACTGTCACTCCGCGGCAAAAATCGGACTTCAAATTGGAAATAAAAAAGATTTGATAATTATTGTGGTAATTTTTGGCATATCGCCTCGGCCCAATTTAAATAAGAGTGAAAAATTGAGCTAACTTACTTGTGATTTTCTGGACTGTTTTGGTGTTTTAACCCGTCAGGTCACTTAAATATTGAATATATTTGGGCTAGATCAGAAGACCACGGTTCGGCTCGGGGAGGTGCGTGAATTCGTATAATAAACTGGGCAGGCACAAGGGTTCGGCTCTGGGAGGTGCGTGAATCCATAAAATAAACGGGACAGACACAAGGATTTTAGTGGTAGTAGCTGGTGCCTTATTCACAGTGCAAACTGTGATATAGGGCTGCAGCTATCGAATATTTTAGTAATCGAGTAATCGACTGAAAATTCTATTGATTAATCGAGTAATCGGATAAAACAAATATATTTTTAGGTGAAGAGCAACTATAAATATACATGAGAAAACAAGACATTTCATCTAATCTTGAACCATTTTCAGTCAATCATTGTCTTTATTTTCGATGTATAATGTTGAAAACAGCCAACAATTGCATCTCAGATGTAACTAGAATTTAAAAAAAAGACAAATTCACTGCTTTCACTCAAAAAACCTTTAGGTCTTATTAAAAAATATATATATTTATACCTAAAAATGCCATTACGCTTGATAACACACATCACTTAAAAGTTAGGATTTTTTCCCCACCTGTTTCAATTGAATTTCTATTTGTGTCAAGGCATTTTTAAGTTCTAGTTAAGTTTTACGCTACTCTAAACTGTAAGTCCTGATAGGATTTTGTGTTTTTGCACTGTTCAAGATAAATGTATGATACAGGCTGTATTGGAGCACATTAGGGACCAGTGCTACTTGGTGTTTTATCCAGCAATGACTACTAAGCTAAAATTGAAAGTTAGCATTATTGAGTTTTTATTTTACACCCTTATCACTCCACAAAGCTATGTTATGTTAAAGCCTGTATGTAAGACACGTTAGCCATGCATCGAAAGTGGTCATAATTAATAGAAACCTAGCCCTCCGCAGGGCTAACGTTACGTGAGCTAGTAGCGACAGTAACGTTAATCTTATTTATTTGCGCTTAGCGCACTTTATTAGCGCTTAGCGCTCTACTGCTTTAAGATGGCCGCTGTTTATTAACGCTGCCCAGACGCGGCCGAGTCTATCATATTGCATCTAGTTCAACATACATGTGATCTCTATGAGACTCCTCAGATGCTACCTGCTACCAACTTAACATCATGCGGGCTAGTTTTTAGCAACGTCGGCGTAGTTTGGAGCGGCTGTCGGCTGCGGAAATGTTTTTTATATTTTTTTATTGCTTCTTCCTCTACGCACGTGACGTCAGCGCGTTGTCCCGCATTAAAAGTAGTCCGAGCGAAACGTGATGCTTAGAGCTGTCAAAATAAACGATTACTCGAGGTGAATAAAATTACTCGGATCAGTTTTTAAACTCGAGTTACACGAGTTGCTCGAGTATTCGTTTCAGCTCTACTGTGATATAACGTATATTCCCCCTATTTACAATAATAATTCATTCACTCATTCACAACTCACACACAATGGTAATGCAGTAATCACAGTCCAGTGGGAAAAAACCAAAAAACAACCGCCTTATTGGCGTTGGCAGATCACCATCTAAAAAGTAGTATAGCTTCCAAAGTCCATTCAAAAAGGAAAACGGCAAGTCTTTGAGGTATGTAAGGTAATGTCCATAGCGCGCAGTAATCTGCAACAAGGAAATTGTGAATGCAAGAGGGCAGACTGGCTGTGATAGCCTATAGACCCTACCCACCGACGTCACAAAACCACGTGCTCGCTGTATGGTTCCGCCCCCTTGTCCGTCATTTTGTCTCTGTATTAGCATTGGTTTCAATTGATCGAGGAATTTAAAATGCATTTCATGGAAGACCCGGTGCTTTCGGATGCCGTAAACTCACTGGATGTGTTGCATAAAAGGCGTTATGTGGAAAAGCTTCGTTCTATACAGTCGCCAGATCCATATTTGATGCCCAAATCGATGTTTTTCGACCCACTGTCTTCGCCCTGTCTGCCTGACATCTGCTACGCTGATATTTACAACTATCTTGTCCACACAAAATTAGCCTATTCTCACGAAAATTTGAAAAACTTCAAGAGCTTGGAGGCTTATAAATACTTCGTTGCTGGTTGGGTGAAACAGGTCCTCGTCCACGAAAATTCGGCAGGAATCTATCTTGTGCTTGGAAAGGTGAGTTACGAAATTTTCAATTCAAAATCTTTTGTTATTGCTAACATCCACTGTCAAGTCTAATGTATTTCATGTCGTTTGTCAATGGAGTTAAGGCTTTTAATGTTTATATGGTTTAGCGATAGCACTCTCACTACATACATACGTGTATGTTGTCGGCGATTAGCCTAGCAATGATCTTAATTGTGGTTATTTGTCAGCCCAAAACCCTCTAAGTATATCTTAAATGCATCTTACCGGATATAAAATGACTACTACATAGTCTGTGGTGATTTTTTTTGGTGCCCAGTTTTCACGTCGAATTGCAGCCGTCCATTTCGCTCTCCTCTTTGGATCCCTCGGAATACGGTAAAACTTCAAGTCTCTCCTTCCATCTTCTCTGTTAGTGCAACCAACAGCCACACACGCCTTCACCATTTTGATTATTAATGTTAAGGAGCAGAAAAACACGCCGTAAATAGGAGGAATGTACGTAGCCGTAACAGGTTAACACTATGTTTTGACGGACAATTGGGCGGTACCATTCAGGAGAGCGGAGTTGTGACGTCACGTGGGTAGGGTCTATACCAGACTACAACCGCAGCATTTGAAGTTGTAAGTGTTCAAGCTAACTTAACTATAGTCTACAACGTAACTGTTTTAAGTGCATAAAACATGTTAGTTTTTGATAAAGGTTCTGAGTATAAAATGTAAAAAGAATAATTTCTCAGTACACAAATCAGACGAAAGTCCTGTTGATTCAAATTTAAAAAAGTGCTGCTGATTGACATTTTTTGTTCTTGTGGACAAAGTGCTGATATAAATTGTCAATGACTCATTAATTTGCTTTAAGGGAACTAAAGAACAAAGTCTTATAAGGAGGAGGCAGACTGTAATGAATGAGTTTTCTTATCAAACAGTTAATACAAGTCAAATTTTAAAGCACACTCTCTTGATTGACAATTTACAGTTCGAATGGGAGTTTGTATTGAAAAGAGGCTCTAAGCTGTTGTATGAATTGGTTTTTGGGTGTTTGATTTCTCTTATAAAAAGAAGTGAGACAACCAGCAATCTAACAATAACTGAAGTGCAAATATGCTTCTCCAATGCACAACACAATGGCACACTTAAGGCACTGATTAGCATAATCGCTAATTAGTTTAGCGCTCCGTGCTAAGTAGTACCGTCTCATAAACAAAGAATACAAACGGTACAATTGGCTTCATTTACTCACCTCTGATGGAGCCACACTGGATCTTATAACACAAAAAACAATTTCATGCTCGACACTTCGTAATATTGATCAGCAACCCAACCTGAGTGTAGCATTGAACTCTCTCTCTCTTGCTCTAATCACTGCTTGTCTCTCTTGCTCTAATCACTGCTACACGCGCAGCCTTACATTAGGCACAAACAAGGACCCAAACAGGACTGCTCATAGCTGCAATCAAAAATCGATTATCAAATTAGCTGGCAACTAATGCAACCTTGTATAAATAAATAGCAGTGCACATAATGCTTTGACAATAATTATCACTGTTAAAGTGCTATACAGTGTAGAATTGAATTGGTAAAATGGACCAATATGGGCTCAATTTGTATGGTAATAGCAGGCAAAAGATGCACGTTCACAATAAAACACGCTCAGCGTTTTAACCAAGCAGCAGCAATTGCTCTGCGGGTAACGCTATTAGCATTTTGCTACGAGCAGCAAATAGGTTTGCAGACTGTAATTCCACGGTTTGAGTGTTAGATGGCGAGTAATCCAGCACCTGTGTACAGCTGTCTACTTTTACGAGTGTAAAACAAGTATGGTTTTTCCATCCACAAGTTTTAGTTTGACGAAATGTGTTACCTTTTAGTGCCTCCTTCCCTCGTCTGTCATACTAACATGACTGAGGTGGCTATAAGAAGGTATGCAGGAATGCAACTGGCTCACAGGCGCGCGTGTCCTGTGCTCGTTGAAGGTGTTTCCACTGTCGCGGGAAATTTTCTTTGTTCTGCAAATTGTGTTTAATGTAAATCTAAATATATTGCAATATCCTTATACCCCTGGAATATTTTGTTGCTTGTAGCCCACTCGTTCACTGCCAATGATGGATATAGACATCAAATCACTTTAAACTTGGAAAGCTGGCATTGATTGGTAATTTTTCACTGCCTTTGATGACGACAGACGTCCGATCCAATTTGACTGGGGTGCTGGCAGCGATCAAACGATCAAAACGGCTGTGCCGGTATGAGATTCTAATGGCATGATAACCTTAAGCCAAAATATCACGGTATTGGAATTACAGGTCTAAAATATGTTACTTTGAAATATCTGGGTTTAAATAAATTTAAAAAATAAACTTTTTTCCATTGACCAGGATTTTTACTTTTCAAAACATAATAGCAAGTTGGAACTTAAGTATAATGTTAAGTTAAAATAAATTTCAAAAATAACAAAATATTCTAAATTAAAATAAATGTAGTCATTTAGGTGAGCCTAAACCCACAGCTCTACATTATTACCATCAGAACAAAAGGCTCAAAAACAAAAGTTAACTCTCGTAGCTGGTAGGAAACATTCATGTCATTGTTTACTAGGGGTGTAACGGTACAAAAAAATCTCCGTTCGGTACGTACCTCGGTTTTGAGGTCACGGTTCGGTTCATTTTCGGTACAGTAAGAAAACAAAATGCAAAGTATAAATGTGCTAGTTGTTTATTACACGCTTTTGTGCTTTCAACAATAGGAACAGTAGCCTATACAATGCTAGAATTCTGCTCAAAAAGTAGCGGGTATTTAAAGATAATAATCCAACAACAATTTGCCTTTCAGACCCCGCGTATTGGTCAGCTTTCTTTCTGAAAGAAAGAAAAAAAAAGTCCTGTGCTAAAGAGAAAAGCAATCCCAATGACAAAGATTTTAACATGTATTTTACAAATGAAATGCCTCAATGATTTTTTTTTTCTTATGAACAGTTTTCAAAAGCTTAATTGGTGGATTTTCTCAAGTTAAAGCACTGCACAGAAATTAATAAATTTAATTGTGTAAGCAGGATCTGTGTATTATTATTTAATTACAGGTATTTTTGCTCATTTCAATTTTTATTTAAATGGGCTATTATTGATTATGTTTTTGTATTTTACAAATGTGATGTAGTATTCATTTATATTGTATATTTTATGTTCTATAACTTTAGTTCCTATGTGAATATTAGTTCCTAGTTCCTACTTGTTTTGTTGTGGTAGGAGGGTTTTGTATTGAATACGGGGCCGTGTTGCTTATTATTATAGCAGAGAAGACAACTGTAAATCAACAAAGACAAGTCAACTGTGCTCCGATCTACCACTCAAGAGATCTGCTGGACTCAAAAAGTGGGTTACGATTGCATATTAGTTTGAAAATCGACCGGATCCACCGTATTTTTACACGAGTGACTTCTGGTCTGCTAGCTAGTAGTATTGACGCAGGAGGGTCTCGTCTCGCGTCAAATAATAAACTCTGCCGTTCTTTTCGCGTGCATCGCGTTGAGCCGCTTCTGGGACGCGTCTAACACGCGGCCGCACTGCGACTGGTGTGCATTGGCTGATTGACTTTAACGGCTGCGTTTCACTGCGTTCTCGCGGCGGCCATGTTGTCGTGCCGTTGCCGCTTCTTGCTGTTCAACCGTGTTGGTCCTCATTATAGTAGAGAAGACTGAGTAAATATAATCTACACAAAGAAACTGTAACCAGATCGACTCGCAGCCTCGAAAAGTCAGGGTTACATTACGTCAGAAACTCGTTCGGTACGCCTCCGTTCCGAACCGAGCACCAAGTACCGAAATGGTTCAATACGAATACATGTTACACACTTATTGTTTACTAACCTTTAATTTTGTATAAATGCGAACTCATATTGGCGGTATTGCCTCCTGGGCAGCCACCCTCCGCAAGCATGTTTTACATGTCAGTTGGCCCTCCTCCGCTAAGCTGCGTCCGTCTGTCACTTTTCTGTAGCGGAAGTATTCCCATCCCAGAAGTTTCGTTTTCTTCGATGGGGGAAAAAGTTTAGGAGTTTCACCTCCTCCAGCCATCGTGTAGCACAGCTGATACTGACACAGAGCAACAACCGGTGGTGGAGGGTTGAGCCTTGCAACTGCATGCATTTTTGGGACATAAAAAATAGCTAATGCGGAAGGGACGGTACGACGGAATTTTTTTGCGGTTTTGAAACATTGACGTTTTCATACCACGGTACACCTTGAAACTGGTAATCTGCACATCTAGATCGGACGTCTATCGCCGCCAATGAGTTATTACTTAAAAATATATACGAAAAAAAGTATTGATGATTTCTGTGATTTTCTCTGTCTTGCAGATGGATCCCGGACAGGATTTACTTCTCACCGCTCTCAGTGAGAGCGGCATTTGCCCCAATGACATGGGACTGTTCGACACAGAGTCTCAGGATGTTGCGCAGCCCTCCACAGCTCATCAAGTGAGACGCCCCTTCTCGAGAAACGAAACCAAAAGTTTTGGTGGGTTCACGTGGCATCTGCTTTTCTTCTGCAGTCTATCTCAATCAGCGCCCTTGACGTCGGCTTGGCAAGCGAATCCGGGGAAGTCGCTCGAAGCGGAACTCCGTCTCCGGGCCCCATTGTGGCTATCAGGGTAAACAAATTTTTTTGGCTATCCATTTTCTCCACCAGGTCTGAAATACAGTGCCTTGCAAAAGTATTCGGCCCCCTTGAATCTTGCAACCTTTCGCCACATTTCAGGCTTCAAACATAAAGATATGAAATTTATTTTTTTTGTCAAAAATCAACAATAAGTGGTACACAATCGTGAAGTGGAACAACATTTATTGGATAATTTAAACTTTTTTAACAAACAAAAAACTGAAAAGTGGGGCGTGCAATATTATTCGGCCCCTTTACTTTCAGTGCAGCAAACTCACTCCAGAAGTTCAATGAGGATCTCTGAATGATCCAATGTTGTCCTAAATGACCGATGATGATAAATAGAATCCACCTGTGTGTAATCAAGTCTCCGTATAAATGCACCTGCTCTGTGATAGTCTCAGGGTTCTGTTTAAAGTGCAGAGAGCATTATGAAAACCAAGGAACACACCAGGCAGGTCCGAGATACTGTTGTGGAGAAGTATAAAGCCGGATTTGGATACAAAAAGATTTCCCAAGCTTTAAACATCTCAAGGAGCACTGTGCAAGCCATCATACTGAAATGGAAGGAGCATCAGACCACTGCAAATCTACCAAGACCCGGCCGTCCTTCCAAACTTTCTTCTCAAACAAGGAGAAAACTGATCAGAGATGCAGCCAAGAGGCCCATGATCACTCTGGATGAACTGCAGAGATCTACAGCTGAGCTGGGAGAGTCTGTCCATATGACAACAATCAGTCGTACACTGCACAAATCTGGCCTTTATGGAAGAGTGGCAAGAAGAAAGCCATTTCTCAAAGATATCCATAAAAAGTCTCGTTTAAAGTTTGCCACAAGCCACCTGGGAGACACACCAAACATGTGGAAGAAGGTGCTCTGGTCAGATGAAACCAAAATTGAACTTTTTAGCCACAATGCAAAACGATATGTTTGGCGTAAAAGCAACACAGCTCATCACCCTGAAGACACCATCCCCACTGTCAAACATGGTGGTGGCACCATCATGGTTTGGGCCTGCTTTTCTTCAGCAGGGACAGGGAAGATGGTTAAAATTGACGGGAAGATGGATGCAGCCAAATACAGGAACATTCTGGAAGAAAACCTGTTGGTATCTGCACAAGACCTGAGACTGGGACGGAGATTTATCTTCCAACAGGACAATGATCCAAAACAAAGCCAAATCTACAATGGAATGGTTAAAAAATAAACGTATCCAGGTGTTAGAATGGCCAAGTCAAAGTCCAGACCTGAATCCAATCGAGAATCTGTGGAAAGAGCTGAAGACTGCTGTTCACAAACACTCTCCATCCAACCTCACTGAGCTCGAGCTGTTTTGCAAGGAAGAATGGGCAAGAATGTCAGTCTCTCGATGTGCAAAACTGATAGAAACATACCCCAAGCGACTTGCAGCTGTAATTGGAGAAAAAGGTGGCGCTACAAAGTATTAACGCAAGGGGGCCGAATAATATTGCACGCCCCACTTTTCAGTTTTTTATTTGTTAAAAAAGTTTAAATTATCCAATAAATGTTGTTCTACTTCACGATTGTGTCCCACTTGTTGTTGATTCTTGACAAAAAAATTAAAATGTTATATCTTTATGTTTGAAGCCTGAAATGTGGCGAAAGGTTGCAAGGTTCAAGGGGGCCGAATACTTTTGCAAGGCACTGTATAAACACTTTTAGAGAAACTAACATATTTTCCAGACTATAAGGCGTACCTGCTTGTAAACTGCCCAAATTTTACTGCATTTATAGGAGGATAGATGAGCTTGGTTGTATTGAAATCCACTTTTCCCCTTCGTCTCACAGCAGCACAAACCTCAGCCATCGACCACCACGTTTGTCTTAAATCAGCTCAACCAGCTGCCGTCGTTAGGTTCGGCCGCCGCCAAGCAGTCGACCGGCAACCCTGTCAAGCATACCATCACCGTTACCAAGGTGGTCCACGTCGCCAACGCCGCCCTGCGGGGCCCATCAACGCCCACTTCTGCGAGCAACCCACCCTCGGCGTCCACAGCTGTGCCTTCAAATCACGACCAGGTAAACATTTAGCTTTTTGTTTTTCCCCCTCCTCTTCCCTAACAGGTGTTCTCCTGTTAAATAGATCCAGTTAAAAGACCTCCTCAGGGTGGGAGGCCTGAAAAGTTCGGGCCAGAAGGGCAACAGTTTGGTGGAACTCATGAAGCTTAAGCCGCCGGCTGACATCGCCACACCGGTAGCCACCGCCACTGGGCCCAGTAAGTAATGCATAACCCAGTCTCACTAATCAATAGATTTTTAATGGGATGTCAAACTCATTTTAGTTACATTTAAGGTCATTAGTTCTCATCAGTTTGTTTTTGGGCAAATAAGTTAACTCACTGGTTGCAATTGACAGCTGTCGACGTCCAATACATTTGGACTGGCAAGGGGCGAATGAATGAATGAATGTAACTAGATTCAACAACTATGTAAAGTCACGGTGCCACTCGAAAGGCAAAGTCTTTGGGCCATTTACAGTGTGAATTTTAAGTAGCAGCACTTTGTCTTCTGAAAATATATTACCGTATTTGTTGGACTATAACGCTCACCTGAGTATAAGTAGCACCGGCCATAAAATGCCCAACGAAGGGGAAAAGAACATAAGTCGCACCGGAGTATAAGTCGCATTTTTGGGGGAAATTTACTTGATAAAATCCAACACATAGAACACATCTTGAAAGGCAATTTAGTATAAAAATACAATTGAGAACAACATGCTGAATAAGTGTACAGTATTATGTTACATGATGCATGGACAACGAAATGCGAATATACTGTCCTTACCAGGACGCTACGGCTCGGTCCTTGCTATACAGAGAGCTAAACTCCCAAATGACGGTGCTGGACGTCCGTGTAATCTACTGAATCAATTTCGTCCTCGATACCAAACAGGTTCGCATCAACGTAAATAAATGGTAATTAGGTGCTATTGCAGCAATGACACAAACGGTTAGCATGTGTTTGCTAGCATTAGCACATCGTTCAAACAACCACACCACTGGCTCTAAGTGTCTGATCGCGGGTGGAAAACACAACAACAGAAAAGACTATACACAAAGGCGTTGCCTCTGTAGAGATATTTTACAAGCATAAACAATGAACATAGGTTCGCAGCTGTCTCTCGCTCTTGTGCTCGCCCACTCGCTTAGAGACACTGAGTAGCTGTCTGTCTTCTGCTGGGGTGTGAGTGCTCTTCTTCGCGTAAACAAGTGCGAGTGCGCCCCCACGTGGGCGTGAAAGCGCCACAAACTATAGCATGCATTTCAGTATAAAAAAGTCATTAATACAATTGAACACACATTGTCAAAGGCAGAACGCGAACGGTTGGGCTGGTTATTAAAAACATAAAAATCTTTGTCAGCAATCTTCATCTTCCTCCTGTGCACTCAAACCATGGAAGTCTTCACCCTCAGTGTCTGATATGAAGACGCTCAGATACACTTCGCCACGCACCTCACTGTCGCCTTCAATGTCTCCCATAATGAGACAAATTCACTCCTAAGCCCATGCCGTCCCCTTCGTCACGCAGCAGACTGGCCCCTTGAAACCCGTTTGTGATGGCGGACTTCTTTCACACAGCTTCACGCTGCCAGGCTCCCCCAGCACACCTGTGCAATCACTGTTCTTCGCATGAGGCGAGTCTTGGCAAACAATCTCTCTCCGCGAGTCATCACAACTTCCCCTACAACTCGGATGGCCAATTTAATTTTTTCTCGCGTTTTCCATTATGCAGATCTGCCAATTCTACTCATGCACAAAGACCTCTATTCATTCACAACGTACAAAATTTAACCACCAGTAATAGTGCAAACTAGCGTCTTCTTTGACACTTATGGAAACGTGTCTCACTCCCACATTCCATGCTCGAGCGCCCCGGGCGGCTGTCAGAAAAATGCACAAATTGGCCGCATCGTTGCATACGCCGCAGGATCCAAAATGAGGGGAAAAAAGTAGCGGCTTGTAGTCCGGAAATTACGGTAATAATTTCACACATAAGTCTCTCCTGAGTAGGGCTGCAGCTATCGATTATTTTAGTAGTCGATTAATCGATGAAGTAGTTAGTTCTAATAGTCGAGTAATCGGATAAGTAACATGAAAAATTGAAATACCTGGGATGAGCCTCAAACGTTATAAAAAAATAAATAAATGAGGATCTATGTACAGCAAAAGAACAATTGGCTAACTTAATAGCAAAAGTCCGCTAGCTTAAATGCTATAAAATGCTAACTTTTTTTAAACAATGCTCTTAACAAGTGGTTCAGACTCATATTCCTCCAAAAAACGACTAAATATACAGTGGGGAGAACAAGTATTTGATACACTGTCAATGGGTTTTCCCAATAAACTAAATTATGAATGCATTAAAAAAACATTAGCCCAAACAAAAACTTAGTTTATGTTGGTCTTCACAGGGAGCAGTTGGATTCAGCCATGTGAAATGAGGCAGACCAGAGGGCAATGTATCTACCCAAATCCATAAAACTAAATGTAAACACTTTCAAAATAAACCATAACAACGCCACTTTAATTAAACGAATACTCGAAGCAACAAAATTAAATTCAAATATTTTTTTCTAATCGAATACTCGAGTTAATCGAATAATCGTTGCAGCACTACTCCAGAGTATGTCGCACCCCCAGCCAAATATTTGAAAAAAACAAAACAAAACCGACTTATAGTCCGAAAAATACAGTAGTCCTGTTTTAATCATGTCTACGAATACTCAAGTTTTAGTCAAAGGATTCAAACTCACTTATGTTTGTGTTCCAGGTGAGATGAACAATGGTGTCAAGAAGGAAACCCTGGCTAAAGAAAACCTCGCTAGAACCTGGAGTAACGACGAGCTCAAAATGCATGCTTTTTCACATTCGCTGGTTAGTGTCCGAGCGCACGTCTGTTAAACAGACATTTCGATTTACCAGTTGTTCTTCATTGTGCAGAACGTACCTGGGATGAGGGATGAAGAAGAGCCTGAGGAAGAGGAAGAAGAGGAGTTGGGTCATGCAGAAACGTACGCGGAGTACATGCCCATGAAGTGTAAGTTCGGTGTTGCGCCGCTTCGGTTGAGTGAGGTTCATGGCATTTTGATCGTATTGCAGCCTGTTGTGAATATGTTGCTAGCAACATGGATGACTGTTAGTTGTACAAGCTACAAACTGAGTGGTGTTTGTATCACGCAGTGAAAGTTGGCCTGCGGCATCCCGACCCGGTTGTAGAAACCAGCTCCCTGTCCAGCGTGAGCCCGCCAGACGTGTGGTACCGCCTGACTATCCCGGAGGAGGTCATGGACCGCGGATGCCTGTCTGCTTTGCAGCTGGAAGCCATCACGTACGCTGCCCAGGTCAGT
This sequence comes from Corythoichthys intestinalis, assembly GCF_030265065.1. Classification (NCBI taxonomy): domain Eukaryota; kingdom Metazoa; phylum Chordata; class Actinopteri; order Syngnathiformes; family Syngnathidae; genus Corythoichthys; species Corythoichthys intestinalis. The sequence continues at coordinate 14,065,399 of NC_080411.1, read as the reverse complement.
CGAGAGCACCTCTCACGGTCTTGCAGTTGTGGCACTCTTTGTTTACAGCGTCCCTGTGGGGTCTTAAAAACTCTTAAATTTGCTCTCTGACATTATAGTACGGGTGTGTCCAATTATTAAATAGTTATGGTTTCTATCAGAGGGACATTATGTCTGCTAATCTGTATAAACATTGAACTCATCGGCTACCATTGACTGTGGTAGAGTTCTAATTCATTTTGAACTGGAGGGCTAGCAGCAATTGAATGATAACTGGGGCGCCACTGGAAGCCGAAAAATGAATGGCCAACTTATTTTGATTGGCAATGAATATTTTAAATACATTATTTCTTTTCTCATAGGCTTCAATTGATGCCGATAGATGTCCAATCCATTTGAACTGGGAGGGCTAATAGCCTCCCAGTTCAAATGGAATAGTTGTCTGTTGCCATTAGTTAATAGCAAGTAATTTATTTAATTTTATATTTACATTTTGTTTAATTTTTAATTTAACTTTTTGATTTTTTTTTTATTGGGGGGAGAGGAAAAACAGTTTAATTTTTTAATTAAAAATCGTTTATTTGCAACTTTTTAAAAAGTAAAAATTCCTTCTCAGATTTTCTGTTATCTTCAATTTTTCGTTCTACAGTAATTTTGTATGAATTTTATTTTAGCGACAAACATGAAGTTGATGCAAGTTAGAGGAGAACCAAGAGTTAATGTCTTCTAAACAGAGGGTGGGGAAGGAAGGGAAGGGAAGAGATTTGTTTTGAGGAAATGTAGTGCTGAGTGTCATCCACGTAACAGTGGAAGTGAATGTCGTGTTTGCGGGACATGGAATCAAGGGGGAGAATGTAAATGATGAAGAGGAATGGCTCCAGGACGGAACCCTGGGGCACACCAGCGGAGACATGGAGGGATTTGGATTTATGGGGTCCGAATTTAACAAATTGTGTGCAGTCAGACAGGTTGGAAGTGACCCAGGAATGGGGTGTGTGGATAGAATAGAATGAATTTAAATAACTGGTCCTGAAAGTTTGGGCTAAAATAGCTCGTAAAATACCCAAAACGTTTGCTTTTTAAACTTTGTATTTAACATGTGTATTAAATTGCGACTTTTCTTGGTTTATAGACTAGTTGCATTCCCTAATTTTATAAGTAGTTCATAGTCTTTAATGTCACTTGATTGACCTTGCATTTTGAACATGATCCCGTTTTATCACCACAGCAACACGAGACGTTCCTGCCGAGCGGTGACCGAGCAGCCTATTTGATCGGCGACGGTGCTGGAGTGGGAAAAGGCCGTACCATCGCAGGCATCATCTATGAGAATTATCTCCTGGGCAGGAAGAGATCATTATGGTAAAATCTTCTCATGGTCTTTCCTCTATTTCCTAATATGATCTCATTTTCATCTCTAATTTTCATGTTTAGGTTTAGTGTTTCCAACGATTTGAAGTACGATGCAGAACGGGATTTGAGGGACATCGGAGCCAAGAACATTCAGGTCCATTCCCTGAATAAGGTGTGACACATTTCATGTTCTTTAATCCCTGAATGGGCAAATGTCTTATGATTATAGTTGTCCGATATTATTGTGCAGCCTATAATCACGACCGATAAACGCATTTAAAAATGATTTCGGATAATATCAACAAAGGTTTTTAATTATCATTTTTGGCCCAATATGCATGTTGCCTCCAAAGTCAAAGTAGAAGCCTTTGTTTAAGGGATGGTCACAGCTTTGCATAGCAGTTAGGCTTATTGACCATTAGATGGCTCCAAACTAAGATGCTTGAGATTTTATTATGTGAGCATTGCATTACCATGATTAAACCATGCAGTGGGGCATCACAATACAATTAGCCATAATATGTTGACTCAACGACCGCATATTTTGCTATCGGCTTGATATCGGTATAGGATTTTTGGAGCTGGGCAATATTGGTTGAAAAGTTATTATCAGACATTTTTTTTTTTTTTTTTGTAAAAAAATATGGTATTGTCAGTTTCTAAATTTAAATTTTTTTATTGTTAAACATTAGTTGTATGTATTTTTGTTACTAAATCAAATTATAAATTAACTACTACTCTCAAGTGAAATGATATACATATATTTTTTTAAATTTCATAATATTTAACTCTTTGACAACAATTGACAACTATAGACGGCCATTCATTTAAACTGGCTGTGAATGCTCATCATCAGTGCCATTGATGGTGCTGAACGTCCAATCCATTTGGACAGGGATGGGTGATGTCTAGCTCCATCAATGGCAGCTAATGAGTACCCTATAATGGATTAAAAGGAAAATAAAGCCCACGTAAGCAAGATTTGTCATCCGTCGCCATGACGACATGGCAACCAGGTCGGCATTTACTTCCAACTCATAGTCGCGTTTGTTTTTGCAGTTCAAGTACGGCAAGATCTCCTCCAAACACAATGGCAGTGTAAAGAAAGGGGTCATCTTCGCAACGTACTCCTCGCTGATCGGAGAGAGCCAATCGGGTGGCAAGTACAAGACCAGGTTTGAGCAGCTGCTCCACTGGTGCGGAGAGGACTTTGATGGCGTTGTATCCTTTTTATTGACAAAAGTTAAACTCGCAGTTTCCTTCAAAAAATTAAGTTTTCTTGATTCCTTCCAATCTCAATTCGTTTCATGATTTATTTTTCTTCTTCAAATATAAAGTATGTATTTAGGTAAATTACACTTCCCTTTAGCAAATGACACTTTAGGTCAATATTTTAAAGGAATAAGCGAAATAGAATATACAGTGGTACCTCAAGATATGAAATAATTTGTTCTTGAGTAGCTTTCGTATCCTGATTTTTTTTCGTAATATATAATGTAAATTGCATAATTTGTTCCAAGTGCTACTAAATGCCACATTAAATTTTATTATCTGGGTTAACCCAGAATATAACAAGAGCCAAACACATTTGAATCACTCAAGTATCTAATGAAGTAAATAATAGAACATATTCCCAATACAAAATACGAAAATATGAAACCTTTCGAGTGAGGCGATGTCCGAAAGAGTACCACTGTAATTATAATCCATATTAGTTTTTTTGACAACCCATGGCAATTCCCCAATTTTTTGCGGTGTTTCCTTGACCCCACTTTCCGTAGATTGTCTACGATGAGTGTCATAAGGCTAAAAATGTGTGTCCCATCGGATCATCCAAACCAACAAAAACCGGGCTTGCTGTATTGGAACTTCAGAACAAGCTTCCCAAGGCTCGTGTGGTGTACGCCAGTGCTACAGGTCAGTAGAAAAGGGAAGAGAAACAACTTCCACGAGAGCGGCGGAGTGCTGAAAGTATTTTCTCCTCTCTCAGGTGCTTCGGAACCAAGAAACATGGCTTACATGAACCGACTCGGGATCTGGGGCCATAAAACACCTTTCAGGGAGTTTGCCAATTTCATCCAAGCGGTTGAACGCAGGTGACTTTAAAAGTGTTTTAGGAAAGGAAAAAAAAAAAAAAAAAACTCGTTCTGTAAATTAGAATGGAATTTTCTTAATCCGCAATGAACAATGTGTTTATGCGTCCCACAGACGTGCCTATTTTTTTTGGGGTAAGCAACGTGTGTACAAAGTCACACTAACTAGTGAATTAAATCTTCCATAAGTAGGCGTACATGACGAGCAGTGTTTCAATCCTTTGAGCGTAAATTCATACTAATTCAGCCACTACAACAGTAGTCTTCGTACTTCTTTAGAGTGAATAAGTTTCCGCTGCTCTACGCTGTTTTTGGTAATGTCGTTGAAGTTTTAACATATAAAGGGGACATGTTGTAATGAAATATAATTTTTTTCTGTTTGCGGCTGTAAATACTGTGTAACATTATAATTATGGTGATCCCTCGCTACTTCGCGCTTCAAACTTCGCGCCCCTCATTCCATCGCGGATTTTTTTTCCAATTAAAAAATAAGTACAAATGAGCTGTCCCGATCCGAATCGCGTAGTCTCTCTCCTTCCTGCTGCTCTTTGTTGGTCAGGCTGGATTTGCTTATTAAAGTTAACGATGATTGACAGACGTTAAGGTTTGATCTTGCCACAGATGCTTGGAACCCGAAGCTTCAGAGCGCCGCATGCGTCAATCATCATTTAACTTGTTAAACAGTTGCTGTGGCAACTCACTGCGTGTAAGTGAGCAGCTTCAGCAGATTTGAGTGGACTCATTCACTGAAGAATTTAATAAGGACAAGTATTTTTGTACTTTATTCTTGTTTATAAATAATTCTGTGAGACGGTAACATGTCTAAAACTTGACATAATTATTACATTTAAAGTGCATTAAATCCATTTATTAATATATATATATATATATATATATATATAGATATATATAGATACTTGATAGTTTTTTTAATTGGGGGGGGGAGTTAAAAAATATCTTATATGTATCTATTTCCAATGCTAAATCTGAATAAATACACTGTACACACAAAAAAAAAAAATCGTGGTTTTTCCAGTTTTCGCGGCGGTTTCTGGTCCCCATTCACCCCAAAAAAAACGAGCAATCACTGTATATAAAAAATTATGTAAAAAAAAAAAAAACATACAATGATGATTAGTAATAAAAGAAAATATAATAATTGCTAATATTTAAGATTTTTTTTTTTTTTAAATGGCCAAAATAGTCACTTGCCCAGTAAAAGGTTAAAGGTCATGAGTGTCAAAGGTCACACTTAGAGATCGTAATAAAAAAAAAATATATATATGCATACAGGGGTTGGACAAAATAATGGAAACGCCTAACATTTTGGCATCATAAGCTTTGAACATAATTGTTAAAGGGATGAGGAACATTCTAATGAAGTTGATCATCTCGCATGGCCGGCACAATCCCCAGACCTCAACATTATTGAGAATTTATGGTCAGTTTTAGAGATTCAATTAAGATGTCGATTTCCACTGACAGTCTTGAAAGGAGTTAGAGGGTATTGTAACTGAGAAATGGTTTGAAATTCCTTTGGAAGCAATTGACAAGTTGTATAAATCAATACGTCTGAGAATTGAGGCTGTAATAGCAGCAAAAGGCGGACCTACATCATATTGGTTTTTGTTTATTTGTTTTTTAGGTGTTTCCATTATTTTTTCCAACCCCTGGTATACTTGAATTATTATTCATTATTGTGGTTTTATAGTCTATAACTGAATACATTTGAAAATTAAAACAATGTTAAAAACTATTATTGAAATCAAAATTAAAAAAACACAAATACACACTAGGCCACAAGTAACACTTGAAAGTAGACCCCCCCCCGAGTATTTATTTCATTGCACGCCATTGACAATGACAGACGTCCACTTTATTTAAACGTGGAAAACTGACTCTGAATGCTCATTTTTCAGAAATGGTTTGTATGTCTAGTGCTGTCAATGGCAGCTAATGGGTGCCTTGTAAAGTTAAAAAAAGATCCTAATTTGTGCATGAAAGGTTAATATATGATTTAATATTAAGATTTTTTTTGTTTGTTTTTTTTTTAATCATTGAGGACCCATGAAATTTTGTAAGGGCCAACTCATATTACTCCTTGCGGGTTCCCGGGACTCTCCAAATTTAAAATCTAACATCACTGGATGTAGCAAGGGTAACTACAACTATTACGCTAAGGCTAAACGTTCATTGGTCATGTCATCCAGGGGTGTGGGCGCTATGGAGATTGTGGCCATGGATATGAAGCTGAGGGGAATGTACATCGCACGGCAATTGAGTTTCACCGGCGTGACGTTCAAGATCGAGGAGGTCCCTCTGACTCAGCAGTACATCCACATGTACAACAATTCAGTCAGGCTGGTGAGTCCGCCGCCACCTTTACGGCATCTCTTAGGTCCACCTTGCACAAATGAATCATGAAATCCTTCCCGTTCAGTGGGTGAGCGCCCGTGAGAAGTTCCAGCAAGCGGCAAACCTGATGGACGCTGAGCAGCGCATGAAGAAGTCCATGTGGGGCCAGTTCTGGTCGGCCCATCAGAGGTTCTTTAAGTACCTCTGCATTGCCTCCAAGGTTCGAAGAGTGGTACAACTGGCCAGGGAGGAGGTCCAGAACGGGAAGGTGTGACTTGATCTTTTAACTACTTGCCTGATCAATCACCAAAATACTAACCTTTTTTGGGGCACTGGTTTAGCTTATTAGTTGCCTTGGATCACGCTAGATGTCAAATCCATTTTTACAGGCAGAGCTTGCGGTTGAAACATTAGCAGTCACAGCCAATCATCCCAGTTTAAATGAATTGGACATTGTTCAGACAATGACGTCATAGTAAATATTCTATTCACTGGGAAATAATCAAAAAATTACCCTCTATCCATTTTCTTCTGCTTATCTGAGGTTGTTTCAGATTCAGCAGAGAAGCCCAGACATCCCTGTCCCCAGCAACTTTTGAATTAAAAAAAAAAAAAAAAAAGGAAAAATCTCATTTTTTGAATGAATTACACGGCCACCCTAAAGGGACATCGACAGATAAAAAATATAAACCAGATATAAAATAAATTTAAGCCATCTGGACACACTTTAAACAATCTGGTGCGCACCAGAAACAATCTGCTAAACATTAGCATTATATAGCATTTAAGATAGCTGGTTTTTGTTATGCAAGTTGGCCAATTGTTCTTCTGTAAGATCCTCATTTATTTATTTTAATCGTTGAGGCTAAGCTCAGTCGTGGTTCAGAGACCAACAGTTTCGTCATGCTAAAAATGATAATACAGGATTTAGTTGAGCTTTACTTCAATCTTGGAATCAAGTAGCACCTGAGTTTAGCCTCAAACGATACATATATTTAAAAAAAAAATGAGTAAGCACAACAAAAGAACAAGTGGCTACCTTGCATAGCAGAAGTCCACTATCTTAAATGCTATAGAATGTTAATGAAGGAATCTTGACCTTTTAGCCAGATTGGTGGAATCGCGCCAGCCGAACAGCCGGACCCGCACTGGTGCAGCTTTGACGACCCGGGCCGGCGGCATGCAGACATCCAGGCCAAAAGGCCAAACTCCGCGCGTTCACCTTATTCTTAACCCCTTGTACTGACTCGCATTTTGAAAGCTGGAAAGGGGCTTCGAAGCACAAGTTGACAATTTATTCAAGTCGACAGCGATCAAACAGCAAGGCAAACAGAAAATACTCAGGCGGGGAGGCAAGGTCATCCTATCACACGTCAACAAAAGGTTCCCGAGAAAAATGACATCGATTAGTTAAACATTGTTTTTTGAAGGCTTTCACGGGGCGGGCTGTGGGCAGAAGAAGGGTGTGTTTAAGATAATCTTCTGTCGCAGTTTGGGCTGTTTAGTTCGTGTGTCACCGTTGCTGGGTCATGGTTGATGAGGCAACTGACGTGGGAGGTTGGGCCTGCCTTGACGTCTGAGAGGCGCCGAGCTATCGAACTTGGTTCTTCTTGTTGTCGGGTGTTGCTTTGGTTGGCCGGGGTGTCTTGGCCCCACCGAAGAGATGACGACGGCGTCTTATCAGGCGAGGGCGTATATGGAATGTACTGATGACTCAGCGCTGGCCTCCTGCTTTGTGAGGAGTGCGTCTGTGTATCATAACTAGGGTTGGGCATCGTTTGAAATTGAACGATTCCGGTTCTGTGTTTGGATTCTGGTTCCGAACGATTCAGATTCTTATGAGAGGCATGGTCTTTTTAAAAAAAAAAAAACGAGGCAGGGTCAAAAATTAACTTATTATTTTTTTATTTATATTATTAATACAATTAATATGAAATTTATGAATTATGTGAACTTCTCACAGAGCTATTTTTAACTTGTATATAAATATCAGTCTTTGAACTTGAATGTGATGGTTTCTTTCCACAAGAGTGCACTTCCACAAGATGTTTATTTTTCAAAAGCTCAGGGAGGAAAAAAAAAGTACTTATTGTTTTGCCATACATGTGCCTTAGCTGGGAGCTACGACAAAGCATTAGTATAAATTCGTCTATTGATTATGATTTGATGTAGATGAGGCAAAATAATGTTTCCTTATTTGTAAAAAACGATTCTGTTGTGTTTACAGACATTTGCAATGTTTATGTTGCAACAATACCAGTTATGCCAGTGAGTGGCGCTGTAGGAGCGTACGTATAATGGGGAGAAGAAGAGATGAGTGCGTCTGGCAAGGATGCTATGTGATGTGATGCTATGTTTTCACTGCTACGAGTTCAGTTCATTAAAATTGTAATTGAATGCTTTATATGGCTGAATCTTTCTAAGTAAGCAACACGACAGATTCTAAAACAAAAATCCTTTTAATACTGTTGATTTTAACGGACGGATATACTGCTTCAAAATGGCAGCTGTATACTAACGCTAGCGAGTGTCATTTCGCATCAAGTTCTCTTTACATGATCTAACGCCGCTGAGTCTGTCATTTCGCATCTAGTTCTATATACATGATATCGACCATAGCCCGACGAAATAATACGATTTATTCTCGTACTATTCCATACATCCATCATCATCTGCTTAATCCGGGGTCGGGTCGCTGGAACAGCAGAAGACAGACGGCACAGCTTGTCAAATAAATAGCACTTAGCTATGCACTTGGCACTCGTATTGAAGCCGGTCGTGCAGCCACATTTGCATTATGTAGTTGTGTTGCAAATGTTGCACTGAGCTGACTGGTCATTTTTTTGGTAAAGATGTGGTTGTAATCAAGTTGCAATCCACAAACACGTGTTTCTTGTGGCTGCTTCTTCGTGGTTTTCGGCAGCAGTTTTTTTCTGCTCGGCGGTCATGGCATCGAAACATGGAATTGAAATTTTAAAATTCGAAAGGTTCCGGGAGAACCGGAGTGTTAGAACCGGGTACCATCGGTGCCCAACCCTAATTATAACTTGATGATAATTCTTAAAATATTAAACTATGGTGAAATGTCTTTATTATATCGAGTGTTTTAGAATAATGCAAACAGTTAGACGGTGCCTACGAGAAAAGGTACTATCTCCTTCACTAATGTTTACCAGATTGTTTAAATTTATTTCTGTCGATGTTCTCTGTAGAATCAACAACACATTGCTCATATGTGGAGGCCTGTCAAGGGAGTCAGACAGGTACCACAAGTCACACTGGTGTTCTCTGAGGCAGTCTGAAACTATAAAAACAACTTTAAGAAAAAAAAAAAAAGTCACTAAGGTTACAAAGAGGAGGAACTAAAACCCACCTTGACTTCTCAGCAGATGAAGTCCTCTTAATAATCCCAATATCATGGGCTGTCAGCACTCTGAAATTGTAAAACTTGATTAAACATAACTAATAAAGATGAAAAATAGGCTATTTTTTGTTTTGTTTGCATGGGCAATATATATACTCACCGGCCACTTTATTAGGTACACCATGCTAATAACGGGTTGGACCCCCTTTTGCCTTCAGAACTGTCTCAATTCTTCGTGGCATAGATTCAACAAGGTGCTGGAAGCATTCCTCAGAGTTTGGTCCATATTGACATGATGGGATCACACAGTTGGTGCAGATTTGTAGGCTGCAGATCCGTGATGCGAATCTCCCGTTCCACCACATCCCAAAGATGCTCAATTGGATTGAGATCTGGTGACTGTGGAGGCCATTTGAGTAAGGTGAACTCATTGTCATGTTCAAGAAACCAGTCTGAGATGATTCCAGCTTTATGACATGGCACATTATCCTGCTGAAAGTAGCCATCAGAAGTTGGGTACATTGTGGTCATAAAGGGATGGACATGGTCAGCAACAATACTCAGGTAGGCTGTGGCGTTCCAACGATGCTCAATTGGTACCAAGGGGCCCAAAGAGTGCCAAGAAAATATTCCCCACACCATTACACCACCACCACCAGCCTGAACCGTTGATACAAGGCAGGATGGATCCATGCTTTCATGTTGTTGACGCCAAATTCTGACCCTACCATCCGACTGTCGCAGCAGAAATCGACTCATCAGACCAGGCAATGTTTTTCCAATCTTCTATTGTCCAATTTTGATGAGCTTGTGCAAATTGTAGCCTCAGTTTCCTGTTCTTAGCTGAAAGGAGTGGCACCTGGCGTGGTCCTCTGCTGCTGTAGCCCATCTGCCTCAAAGTTCGACGTACTGTGCATTCAGAGATGCTCTTCTGCTTACCTTGGTTGTAACGGGTGGTTATTTGAGTCACTGTTGCCTTTCTATCAGCTCGAACAAGTCTGGCCATTCTCCTCTGACCTCTTGCATCAACAAGGCATTTCTGCCTACAGAACTGCCGCTCACTGGATATTTTTTTCTTTTTCGGACCATTCTCTGTAAGCCCTAGAGATGGTTGTGCGTGAAAATCCCAGTAGATCAGCAGTTTCTGAAATACTCAGACCAGCCCTTCTGGCACCAACAACCATGCCACGTTCAAAGTCACTCAAATCACCTTCCCATACTGATGCTCATTTTGAACTGCAGGAGATTGTCTTAAACCATGTCTACATGCCTAAATGCACTGAGTTGCCGCCATGTGATGGGCTGATTAGAAATTAAGTGTTAATGAGCAGTTGGACAGGTGTACCTAATAAAGTGGCCGGTGAGTGTATATATTTAATCGTTTGCTTGCGCAATAGTCCCATCGCAGGATGTGTGATTGTTTTTTTTAAATTTTTTTATTTTACAATTAACTTGATTTGCTTCATAAAAGCTGCAAATGTGCTGAGAACTGGCCCTCCTGGACCCTTTTTATATACAGCAATATTCATCATGCACAGATGAACCCCTTCAGCTTGTATTAACGCTATTATATGAATAATAAATATAATTCGCGAACGATAGAAGTCCTATGTTCATTGGTAGCATAGGCATTTGTTCTTCTCCTGTCTGCTTCCTTCCTTTCTGTGCCCCCATAAGTAGGGATGTCCCTGATCCGATCACGTGAGGAATCGTGTGAAAAGGATCAGGTTTTTAATTAAAAAAAAAAAAAAAAATTATAAGGGCTAAAAAGTAACAAAACATTCTGAAATACAAAGGCACTGCCAAACGAAACGAAAATATCTACGTTTTATACTCCGCAACACTCCCTTTAAAAGCAGAAGAGTCCTGGAAACAGTACGGTACTGTAACATGACTCCGTATCGGCTGACTCTATAACCAGAGGACTTGGACTCAGGTGCAAAAATATGCGATCATGACATTCATACCGATAACCCCTTCCTCTTCGCTGCTTTCTCCTAAAGAATAAAACAATGAACAATCACAATTGTCTCGTTTTCCCTTTGGCAGTGCGTGGTGATCGGCCTGCAGTCTACTGGGGAAGCGAGAACTTTGGAGGCTTTGGAGGAGGGAGGCGGCGAGCTTAACGACTTTGTGTCAACTGCAAAGTACGAACTCCTCCGGGATGGGCTAAAAGTTTTTTTACTACAACAGGGCAATAAATTCACTGCTTTTTCCTCATATTGCAGAGGTGTGCTGCAGTCCCTAGTAGAAAAGCACTTCCCTGCTCCTGACAGGCAGAAGCTTTACAGCCTACTGGGCATCGATCTATCAGCCAAGAAGACCCCTTCGTTAGTTGATGCCAAAGCCCAGCCCCAGCAGAAAGGAAAGAAAAGAAAAGGTATGTGAGTTGAGGTTTTGTTCTGAATTTCAAACAGAAAAATGAAGTTTTGCGTGGCATCTCTAGCTCAGGAAGACAAGAAGAAATCACCGAAGAAACCTCGCAAGCACGGCGGGCTGTCGGGCACCAGCTCGGACGAGAGCCAATCAGAGGAGTCTGATAAGGACTCGGGCAGGGATGGCGAAAGCGACGACAGCTTCAAATCGGTCAGCTCGGCGGACGAGGATGACGACTTCAACCCGTTCAGGGACGAGTCTGATGAGGATGACGAGGACGGTGAGGACAATGACTGAATGTGAATCTCAAAATGCGAAGGCACTTTCTCACCTCCTATTGATGTTTACTTTTAAAACTTGCCGAAAAGAAAATTAGCTCATTAGCAGTGGTCGACGGACGTCTACTAATGTCAAACTCATTTAAATTTACAACAGAATGATGAAGAGTCACATTATTGGAAGTTTATTATCGTCTGTGTCACTGAAAGAGTTAAATATCGCATCAGCAGCTGGTGAAAATCACATTTCCTACTTTGTCAGATCCCTGGCTTGTCCGAAAGGAGCCCAAGAAGAGTAAAGAGAAAACCAAGAAGAAGAAGCGAAGGAAGAGCATCGATCCGGACTCCATTCAAAGTGCCTTGCTGGCGTCAGGCCTGGGTTCCACACGGCCGGCTTTCACTGCGCCCGTCGCCCCTACGCCCACGCCGACTGCAGGTATATGGCAGCGCTTGGATTGAAATGGAATTTCTTGGGGAAGGATTATTAAACAGATGTGTGGTGCAGTCAAAGCCGAGCCAGAAGACAGCTGCCTGACGAGCCAGGACGCAGTGGAACACGCTCAAAAGATGAAGCGGGACCTCCTAGAGAAGCTGGAGGAGCTGGCTGAAGAGCTGCCGCCCAACACGTTGGATGAGCTCATCGACGAGCTGGGAGGACCTGAAAATGTTGCAGAGGTACAACCCAAATTCCAGCGAAGTGGTGTTAAAGATGTATAAAAACAGAGAACTACGATTTGCAAATCATGTTCAATATATATTTAATTGACTGCATTACAAAGACAAGATATTTAATATTAAAACTACTGGTCCGATAATATCGGTCTCCTAAAAATATAGACCGATAAATGCCTTTTTGAAATATCGAAAAATATCGGTTTTGCACCTGTATGTATGCTGGGTTATAAGTTAATGTACAGACCTGCAGCCTTTGTGCATGGGCTGGTCACGGTTTTGAAGACGGCGACAACAAAAAGTGGTATTTAATGGATTTTGGCATATGGCAGTTTTGTGGTAAACTTGCTTTTGGCAAATGGCAGTTTTTTGGCATATAGCAAAAAGGCTTTTGGCATATGGCCAAAAGTGGGTTTTGGTGCATGGCAGTTTTTTTTGGCATATGGCAAAATGTCTTTTGGCACATTGCAGTTTTTTTGACATATGGAAAAATGGCTTCTGGCAAATGGCAGTTTTATTTTGGCAAATGGCAAAATGGCTTTTGAGAAAGTGGCAGTTTAGCAAATGGCAAAATGGCTTTTGGCAAATGGCAGTTTTATTTTGGCATATTGCAGGGCATAAGGCAGTTTTTTTGCGATATGCCAAACACTTCATTATGCAAAATTATATTAATACCATTTGCCAAAAGCCATTTTACCATATGCCTAAAAAGCTATACGTCAAAAATAATGCCAAAAGCCATTTTGCCATATGCCAGATACCGTTTTTCGTTCTCAGCCCTTCTGCACAGTTTAGCTCAAAAGCTGTGCTTGGATTTGACCCTTAGATGTCTCCAACAAAACTGCTTAGGATTTGTTAACTGAGGGAAAGACTCTAATCATTCATTGTGCAAAAATAAAATTAAAAAAACAACTTATTTTTATCTCACAACTACTGCATCACCAGAAAGAAAATAGGCACTAAGAAAACTAATAAAACACATAATTAAAAATATGGGCAAAAGCCCAGCAAAATGCATCTAGGGAATCATCATTGCTTGGTTTGTCCTATGATTGCCTGCCTTTGTAATGCTTTGGTTGCTGCGTAGCGGCACTTTGGGTTATTTACGGACATTTTGGCACATTATATGGGACATTATTTTGGCACTTTTTCTACAACGACCCTACAAACCCTGTTCCAGACCCCTTAGGAAAACCGGTCTGCTCTGTGTTCCAAGACCAAGAACCAAGCCGAGTGAGGCTCCTTTAAATCAGGGCTAAAAATACTCCTGCTCATCACGTAATATTCATAACTACCAATATACTTCAGATTTCAAGTTGTATGACTTTATTTTTCATTATATTGTTTGGGTTTTATTTGTAGTTCCTATTTTAACCGTTTTTGTTTGAACTTTATTGATGATTTTTATGTATCATTTTGTGTCGGGATTTTTTATATGCTGTAAAGCACTTTGAATTACCTTGTGTTTAATTGTGCTTTCCAAACAAATTAGCTTTGCTTATTCAATTCCCTCCCCTCCCCCCCAGATGACCGGTCGTAAAGGCCGCGTAGTCAGCAACGATGACGGCACCATCACTTACGAGTCTCGCTCGGAGCTCGATGTCCCCGTGGAAATCCTCAACCTGACCGAGAAGCAACGCTTTATGGACGGGGAGAAGGTAATAGTCAATTTGTATTGATTTATTTATTATAAAAGCTAGCTTTTTAGACTTGCGTTTCAATTGTCGGTCGCCACCTAGCACATCGCCATCATTTCGGAAGCGGCCAGCTCGGGCATCTCGCTGCAGGCCGACCGACGTGTTAAGAACCAGCGGCGCAGGGTCCACATGACGCTGGAGCTGCCATGGAGTGCAGACAGAGCCATCCAGCAGTTCGGTGAGTGATATACAGACTAACTGTCACCTACTTCTCAATAACTTGAAATGATAAAAACTCAACTGTTGCCGTGTGACCCGCAGGAAGAACTCACAGGTCCAACCAGGTCACTGCTCCGGAGTACGTCTTCCTCATCTCCGAGTTGGCCGGAGAGCAGCGATTTGCTTCCATCGTGGCCAAAAGATTAGAAAGTCTTGTATGTGAATTTTTATTTATGAATTTGAGATGATCTAGATTTAAAGATTGACTGTCGTCCGATCTGTCCTACAGGGGGCGCTCACTCATGGAGACAGGAGAGCGACAGAGACTCGAGATCTCAGCAGGTTTAACTTTGACAATAAAGTGAGCCCAAGTTTAAAATTGGGGAAAAATTTAGTCCTACTTGCTGTTAATTTTTTTATTTTACTATTGATCAATGTCAATATCAATGTGTTAAAAACTTGTGCCTTAATTGTACACGTTTGTCTTGTTGCAGTATGGCCGAAATGCTTTAGAAATTGTGATGAAGTCGATTGTGAAGCTCGACACACCGCTTGTCTCGCCACCCTCGGACTTTAAAGGAGATTTCTTCAAAGGTATGACTCACAAACTAATAGTTTCGCAATGTATGTGTGTATGTGTGTGGGTCATATCGTAAATTTGATATGGTCAGCCAACCCATATGAATATTTAAAGTGCATGTGACACGAAAAAGCATGTTTATTTCATAATATGCGGTATTTTATGCTCCTGAATGATATGGACCGCTTGGATGTGTGTGGAAGTGATCGCTATATTTATTTTTTTTTAATCCCGCGCCATGAAAATGAGTGACTTCCGGCTTCGGTCTTGCATTGAGGAGGAGGGCGCTGTGACGTGTACGGTAGAAGACGTCCTCTTCACTATACAACGTACTGTTGTGTATGAGGATGAAGGATTCAGCTGATTTTGCGGATTAATACGTTTATTTTTCGCATCACGCCAGCCAAACGGCTGCAGAAAAATCATTCTGTGTGAGGGAGAGGTGTATGCGCCTTTTTGGAGTTTCAAAAGGTTCCCATTCACCGTGGATATTTACTGTGGGACCATTGGACTTACGAGGAAGTGAGTAAACATCTTGTTTTGTATTATGTCAAATACGAATACAGCGATTACAAAGTAAACACTACAAACTTTCTTTAAATAAAGAACTACTTACGTTCGATCATTAATAGGCATGTAAAAAGCTCTCCTCATGCACATTAGCAGCACGTTGGCTGCACAGCAACTGCAGCCACCCTCCTCCGGGGAACGAACTGTAAATTGCTCTCCGCCGGGCGGTTTGCCGATCCGCGAAGACAATCGACAACCCAGTCGTCATGTCAATAAATCCAGGCTAGTTATGTGTGATTTTCCGCTTCGAAGACTTTGAAACATCACTCTGTCCGGGTTACCATGTCGGCTAGCTGTCACGCCTTTTGGTTTGTTTACATTCTCCGAAGCCGGGGAAGGGAAATGACATATGTCCGATTTAGGTGTCATAAAATATCGTTCGGGAGGTGCGACAGTAAAGGTGAAGTCGACAGTTTTGATCATTATGGAGTAATTTTGCCATGTCGTCCTGAATAGGTGCATTTTTATTATTTCATATTCCATTTAGCACAAGACTGTTATTTGTCATGACCATGCCATTTATTTAGCAATTGGGGAAAATACTTGGATAAAAAGAATATCCTGTAAAAATATTGAAGTAAAGAGACAGAAACAATGACATTTTGCAGCTCTCTTCGTCGCGTTTTCCTCGTTGTGAATAGTTCCCCCTCAATGGGCTGAATAGTAAAACCGATGAGCCCAGTCTACCGCTGACGTCATCCACCTGTTGGGGACGCTAAAGCCCTATAATGGTAGGCGTGGCTAACCGGCAGATTAAAAGACTAATTTCTCGTCATCTGCGCTTTGCTAAATTGTTGTATATAGTCGAATCGTCTCAAAATATGATTCTAATTCACATAATAATGCCATTTAAGACTTTTTTTCTCCTGTCGTATGCTCTTTAACTCCATGGCAATGGCTTTTGTATTTTAGATGTTCAGAGAGGCTTGATAGGTGTGGGGCTCATCAATGTGGAGGACAGATACAACGCATTGTCACTGGACAAAGGTGTGCTTCACACAATTACAAAGCATGATCAGACCTTATTTTTTCAAGTCTTTGTTTTTCAATGTTTTAAATGGGATCATTGACAGACTACAACAACATTGGGAAGTTCCTTAACCGCATTCTGGGCATGGAGGTCCATCAGCAAAACGCCTTGTTTCAGTACTTCTCAGACACGCTGGCGGCTGTCATCCAGGAAGCCAAGCGGAACGGCAGATTCGACATGGGCATTCTCGGTGAGAGGACGAGGGAAAATTTGACCTGGGTGATTGTTTGATTACTTATGTGTTTGTTTGTGTTTTTAAGATCTTGGTTCCGGTGATGAGAAGGTGAAAAAGGTCGACTGCAAGAAGTTCCTGACGCCGGGCTACACGGCATCTGGCCACGTTGAGCTGTTCACGGTAGGTTTCTTTGTGCTGGCAAAGTATGGGTACTAAGGGCTGCACCTAACGATTATTTTTATAATTGATTAATTTGACGATTAATCAGATGAATCACTTTTTTTTAATGACATTCACAATTTAACTTGAAGTTGTAGGCATGTTGTAAGTAACAATGAAGACAAATTATTGCTACTATTTCCTTCCAAAATATTTTATTGCAGCTTCCTGACTTATCTGTAGTCTACAACAGTACTGTTTTCAGTACGTACTTAGAACTTATTAGTTTTTAATAAATTAGTACAAAAATCAGACAAATGTCCTTTACATATGATTAGGGTATTATTATCACTCATACTAGCATTTATTTTTTTAAGAACGACATGACTTTCCATCCTTGGTTCCCTTTAATAGATACTGAGGCATTTTCGGGTCGCAAAAACCTGTTTAATAGTGCCCACTCTACCAAATATGGCGATGCTTTGAATTTGGCTGCTTAGGCAGACATCTGTTTTCAAAGTGCTGCTCTAAAATGTAACTTTTATATTTCAGTATATTATCCGTCTGTGCTTTTTTTTTTTTTCTTTGCATAAATGTGCTGAATCAGTACATAGACATTTACTGGGGTCTAGATCAAAGCACCCCTGCTTTAGTTAACATATAACTGTTGTGATCAAGTTGCCTAATGTGTGATGCAGGTGAGTGTAGAGCGAGGTATGTCCTGGGAAGAAGCCACGCATGCCTGGGCGGAACAGAACGGACCAGATGACGGCTTCTATGTACAGGTAAACTAACGAAACTTTGTTGTAACCTAGCGCCTTCTCGATGCATCAAATAGCATGTGCGCACAACTATTTCAGTCACGGAACAACAAGAAAACTGCTATCCTGGTGAAGGAAGTGAACACAAAGAAGAGACTCTTCCTCGTCTACCGGCCCAACACGGGCAGGCAACTCAAGCTGGAAACGTACGCTGACCTCAAGAAGAAATTCAAGAAGGTTAGCTGATTTTTATTGAAGGTCTTAAACATTCATAAAAAAAACAAAAATTAAGAAAAGGTGTTTCTGGTTTTGTCAGGTATTGTCAGAAGACGCCAAGCAACATTGGAACGAGCAACACACCTCGTCGGCGAAGATTTGTTCGCATGCTTTCTGGTGTGTTCTGCCATCTGTTTTTTAATGTGTACATTTGTTCTGGTTTACATTATCTCATGTAACTATGGATGAAATGTGTGTTGTTTGTGCACACAGGCGGGGTAACTGTAAAAAGGCCTCCGTGGGGCTGCAGTGTGAAATAGGCTTGCGCTGTCGCACGTACTACGTGCTGTGCGGCTCTGTGTTGAGCGTGTGGAACGAGCTAGAGGAAGTGCTGACGCCCGTCAGCGGCACTAACGTCAAGGTGCAAATCGTACGTCTGCGCACCGAGGACGACCAGCGGATAGTCGGTGAGCCTTGAAGTTAAACAGCAAAGTTCACCTATATGCTCTTGTCCATTTGGAATTTAACTTGGGCTGCCATAAATGGTTATTTTTGAGGAATAGAATAGAATAGAAAAAGGGATGTCGCGATAGCATGTTTTTTCACACGAGTCATTCATCTGATTTTGAGAATTAGCCGATATCGAGTCCCGATCCAATACCGAAAAAAAAAAATGCCCCGACCCCACGCACAAATACACAAAAAAGGAATAAAAAAGTAAAAATTTTGTTATTTCGGTGTATTCTTTCAGATTTAGCATTGAAAAAGATATATAAAAGAAATGGTTTTGTCCCTTTATTTCCTTTAGTGTAAAAAAAAAAAAAAAAAAAAAAAAGTTTTTTTAATGGCATTATTTTGGCGCGCCGCACAGCCCAAACCGTTTGACCGACCGTCACCGTTCAAACATCTTTTTTTGTATTTTGGTGGGTTTGTTTATATAGTAGGGCTGTCCCAAACGACTTTTTTTCCCGATTAGTCGGCAGGTCTAGTTAAAAAAAAAAAAAAAAGGGGGGGGGGGGGAGAGAAATTATTTATTTTCTACGCTTATTAATTCACAAAAACAATTTGGAACACCTAAATTCATGTTCATAGTACAAATAAACACATAACAATAATAAATCAAACAATGAAGTGTAATGCTAACAGCATTACCTAGTCCAAAAGAATGGATGTAATCAGATTCAGAACACTGTGACTTCCTTTCCAACATTATTGAAAACAATTCTTTTAAAAAAAAAAAAAAAAAAATATGTAGCATTGATATTATGGTGATGATAATGCATACTAAACAGGAAAACAGTCCATCCAAAGGCATGGATATCATAACTCAACAGGGAAGTGATCCTACCGGCTCCTGCGCTGCCAAGACACTCAGGGTGTAACGGTACACAAAAATCTCGGTTCGGTACGTACCTCGGTCTTGAGGTCACGGTTCGGTTCATTTTCGGTACAGTAAGAAAACAAAATGCAAAATATAAATGTGCTAGTTGTAGACATGTGCCGGTTACCGGTTTCACGGTTTACCGTGGTGTGAAAACGTCGCGGTTTCAAAACCACTAAAATTTTCCGTCATACCTTAGTACGGTATTCGCTATTTTTCATGTGCCAAAATGCAGCCGAAGTGGCTTGGTGCAGCACCGCTCACCCCTTCCCGTTTGTTGCCGTGAGTGTCACTAAACAGCCAGCAAACCCAAAAACAAATCCTCCAAATACAAGGCGTACTTTTCTTCAATTTATTGAGCTCTCAAATCGTGGTGAAATATACAAATAAATACATTTAAAACGCTGTACAATTGTATTTTTCCACGTGTGATTAGGTTCAACAGGATAGCAGTAGCTCCATTAAAAAGTTCGCCAAAAACAAAACACACATTTTCCTTTCAAATTCAATATACAAACTAACTAAAACTTACACAGACGAATGTTAGCCTAGGCTAAACTGGGAAAGCAGCTTCTTTTACGTCTCACAGCCGCTGAGTGAGAGAAAAGCTTGAATGCAGGGGGGAAGAAAAAGAAACGCGTCAAAGATCGCTAATTGAGAGAGGAGGTCTCACTCCTCACTTTTTTTTTTTTTTTTTTTTTTTTTTTTAGATGAAACCTTTCCTCAACAATATTTACATTTGAACAAATTTATAGAACTAACTTATACATTTTTAACTAACTTATTAACTTATGAATTCTTTGTTCTTTTTAACACAAAGGCATGGCATCATGTAGACTAGAGTTGACACAGTGGCTGAAAATGGTGAAACTTCACTTGAGCTTCCCCCCTCAAAAAAAAGTCATACAGTATATATTTTTAATTTTATTTAGAAGTGTTTTTACTTTTTATAGCAATTTTTTTGTTCTTACTCTAAAATTGAGCAACTTGAGCTGTGGCTGTGGGTATAGTCTAGGTTCTATTTATTTTAATTTTATATAATATTTGTTATTTTTTGTTAATTTATTTATTTTCACATTATATTCATGTTCCAATTTGCAAATATGTTTTGAAAAAAATCCTGTTCAATGGATTTTTAAAAAAATTTTTTAACCCATACATCTCAAAATTTTGGAGCTATAATTGCAATACCGTGATACCGTGAAACCGCGGTATTTTTGCTCACGGTTATCGTACCGTGAAAATCTCATACCGGCACATGCCTAGCTAGTTGTTTATTACACACTTTTGTGTGTTCAACAATAGGAACAGTAGCCTATAGACCCTACTCACATGACGTCACAGCCACGCCTCCGCCCCATATTGTCCGTCAACTCGTCGTGTTGACGCATTACCGCTACGTAAATTCCTCCTATTATGGAGTGTTTTTCTGCTCGTTAACATTAATAATCAAAATGGTGAAGGCGTGTGTGGCGGTTGGTCGCAATAACAGAGAAGATAGACGGAGAGACTTGGAAGTTCTACCGTATTCCGAGAGACCCGGAGAGGAGAGCGAGATGGACTGCTGCAATTCGATGAGAAAACTGGGCTCCAAACGATTACCACAGATTATGTAGTAGTCATTTTATATCTGGTAAGATGCATTTAATATATATTTAGAGGGTTTTGGGCTGACAACCACAATTAAGATCATTGCGAGGCTAATCGCCGACAACATAGTTTCAAATTCAAGATGCTTATTTCTTCCACCATCATTACATTTTGAATAATATTTAGCTGGTACCAAGTGAAAGAACCTGGCCTCGTCTACGGATCATCAGTTAAACAGGTGTGTCCAAACCTTTTGCAAAGGGGGCCAGATTTGGTGTGGTAAAAATGCGGGGGGCTACCTTGGCTTATTTACATAGAACAATATATTTAAACAAATTTTAGCAAGCCCTTCT
Organism: Corythoichthys intestinalis; assembly: GCF_030265065.1. NCBI lineage: Eukaryota > Metazoa > Chordata > Actinopteri > Syngnathiformes > Syngnathidae > Corythoichthys > Corythoichthys intestinalis. The sequence goes on along the minus strand of NC_080411.1, from coordinate 14,044,258 downwards.
GTGTGTCACATTTGCTTTATTTTTTTAATTCATAATCTCAACAGTCTCGTCTTTGTGGCGTTCTCTTTCGACTCTCGGGCTCTTGCGAAATACTGCTGCTGTGAAATTAAATTAGTTTCAAGTTGCTATAATTTCTCGCTGCGTATCTTCCCTGTAATGTTGTCGTACATGTCAGTGTGTCTTGTTCGGTAATATCATTATCGCGTCACATCCAACTCTTTGAAAACAGCGACTGTCTCTTTGCAAATGAGGCAGACAGTTGTTGCGTGTTTTATTGAAGAAATAGTCCAATATCCACCTATCCTTGAAGCGTCGGCCATCGCAGTCAACTTTTTTTTGGATTGATTGTCGCCATTTTAGAAAATTTGAAGGGTCACACGGGGTAATGTTGCTTAGAGTGCTGCTCTTAAAGTTTTTCAAAATTTCGTGAGAATAGGCTGATTTTGTGTGGACAAGATAGTTGTAGATATCAGGGTAGCAGATGTCAGGCAGAGAGGGCGAAGACAGCGGGTCGAAAAATATCGATTTAGGCATCAAATATGGATCTGGCGAATGGATAGACTGAAGCTTTTCCACATAACGCCTTTTATGCAACGCATCCAATGAGTTTACTGCATCTGAAAGCACCGGGGCTACCATGAATTGCACTATAAATTGCACGACTAATTGAAACCATTGAGAATACAGATAAACAATGACGGACAATATGGCGGCCGGATACAGCGACACGTCATTCTGTGACGTCGGTGAGTAGGGTCTATACAAAGCTAGAATTCTGCTCAAAAAGTAGCGGGTATTTAAAGATAATAATCCAACAACAATTTGCCTTCCAGACCCCGCGTATTGGTAAGCTTTCTCTCTGAAAGAAAAAAGTCCTGTGCTAAAGAGAAAAGCAATCCCAATGACAGATTTTAACATGTATTTCACAAATGAAATGCCTCAACGATTTTTTTCCCCTTATGAACGGTTTTCAAAAGCTTTATTGGTGGATTTTCTCAAGTTAAAGTGCCACGCAGAAATTAATTAATTGTGTAAGCAGGATCTGTGTATTATTCTTATTATTTACAGTTCTTTTAGCTCATTTCAATTTATTTTATTTAAATGGGCTCTTATTTATTTTATTATGTGTTTGTATTTTACAAATGTGATGTAGTATTCATTTATATTGTATATTTTATGTTGTATAACTTATAGTTCCTATGTGAATATTAGTTCCTACTTGTTTTGTTGTGGTAGGAGGGTTTTGTATTGAACACGGGGCCGTGTTGGTTGTTATTATAGCAGAGAAGACAACTGTAAATCAACAAAGACAAGTCAACTGTGCCCCAATCTCCCACTCAAGACATCTGATGGACTCAAAAAGTGGGTTACGATTGCATATTAGTTTGAAAATCAACCGTTCCGATCTGCTAGCTAGTAGTATTGACGCAGGAGGGCCGCGTCTCCCGTCAAATAATAAACTCTGCCGTTCTTTTCGCGTGCATCGCGTTGAGCCGCTTCTGGGACGAGACTGGTGTGCATTAGCTGATTGACTTTAATGCCTGCGTTTCACTGGGTTCTCTCGGCGGCCACGTTGTCGCGCCGTTGACGTTTCTTACTGTCCTACCGTGTTGGTCCTCATTATAGTAGAGAAGACGGAGTAAATATACACAAATCTACACAAAGAAACTGTAACCCGATCGACTCTCAGCCTCAAAGTAAAAGGGTTACATTACGTCAGAAACTCGTTCGGTACGCCTTCGTTCCGAACTGAGCACCAAGTACCGAAACGGTTCAATACGAATACATGTACCGTTACACCCTTACAAGACACAGCTGTCTGCTGATTTACAACCGGATGTTACATTGTTTAAATACGCACTGCATTGGTCCAAACAATTCATTAACAATTTACAAAATAGAAAAGATCGTTCACAAATATAATGTAAAATACACATCATTGATATTGGCCTTTTACATAGTCATTTAGGACAGACCTACAATATATCTTTTCGATATAATGTCACACCACTACATTTTCGTGTCCTACCAGGGCCCTTTGATACAGGCATCGGTGCAACGCTAATGTTAACTCTAACCTTGTCTTCCCGTAGGACTGATCATTCCAGCCAACTGCGTGTCACCGCTGATGCACAAGCTGTCCACGTCCGACCAGTTTCAGCAACTGGCCGTCCAAGAGCAGCACAAGCGGCAGCAGCTGCACCCCCAAAGTCTGAGCCACGCGCCCAACACATAGTGGCAAAACGGACGCGTCAAGCAGACTGTTGTACATACAGAGGAACAGTTTCAGGGTTTTTTTTTTTTTTTTTTTTTTTTTAAATTCTTTTAATTTGGGAAAAATTTTGGCTATCACCCTGCCCTCAGACGGGGTGATGTAATTTCGTCCTCTGACATTCAGAGTGAAGATGCGCGACGGGCCCCGCCACACTGGAAACTGACGCTACGTTACAATCGAATAGTAAACCCATCAGACTTTCACGTTGATGCTTGTTTCATTACTCACCATTCTCCTGTGTATGAGCAACAAGGACTCCCAAATTTGATTCAAGATGAGCAATACATAAAGTGACTTATTACGACGGTGTATAAAGGCCACATAAAGAACGTGGTGGGAAAGTTGTAGCATTACTAGAACATAATACCCCAAAAAATGGGATTTTATTCACTTGGGCCTGTTGTAATATTCCTTGTTTTTGGACTATTGCGACGGCGGAACTTGCACTGGAGGCTAACGCAGCAACGCGCAAACCACTTCAAAGAGTTTTTCGTAATAAGGATTTACTCTTATGAGTTTTTGAAATATTCCAAGATTCATTCATGACGTAGTATTACGATTTAAATCTCGTAGTATGGCGGGATTGAATCTCACAGTATTGGGGGTTTGATCTCGTAATATGGTGTGTTTCATCTCCCATTGCCGGTTTGGAATCTCTCGGTATCGCCGGGGTTACATCTCGTATGGCCTTATCTCACGGTATCACGGTGTTTCGCATCGCCGGGTTTTCCGACATTGCGGTATCGCCGGGTTTTCGCACTGTATTGCCGAGTTTTGCAATCTCGCTGTTTAGCCAGGTTTTGCAATCTCGCGGTATCGCCGGGTTTCGCAATCTTGCGATATTGCCGGATTTCGCAACCTCCCGGTAACGCTGGGTTTTCGTGTTGTATCTCCAAGTTTCGCAATCTAACTGAATAGACAGGTTTCGCAACCTCGCGGTATCGCTGGGTTTTCACGCTGTATCGCCGTGGTTTGCAACCTCGTGGTATCGCCGGGTTTTCGCGTGGTATCGCCGAGTTTCGCAATCTCGCTGTACAGCCAAGTTTTGCAATCTAGCGGTATCGCCAGGTTTTGCAATATCGCGGTATCGCCGGGTTTCTCAACGTCGTCGTAACGCTGGATTTTCACATATCACCGGATTTCTCAACCTTGCGGTATCGCCGGGTTTCGTAACCCCGCGGTATCGCTGGGTTTTTGCGCTGTATCGCTGGGTTTGGCAGTCTTGTGGTGTCGCCGGGTTTCTCAACCTCACGGTATCGCTGGGTTTTTGCGCTGTATCGCCGGGTTTCGCAGCCTCACTGTATCACTGGGTTTTCGCGTTGTATCGCCGGGTTTTAGCGTTGTTTCGCCGGGTTTCACAACCTCGCGGTATTGCCGGGTTTCGCAACCTCGCGGGTTTCATCTCGTATGACGCGTTTCATCTCTCATTATTGCGTGTTCGCAACCTCACGGTATTCGTAATACCTCGTAGGCCTATTATCTTTTACCTTTCTCTGTGTGGCCTTAATACTCTGCCGTGAAGTACAATCTTGTCAAGGTTGAACAAGTTTAGACATCTGAGACTTGAATGTGTTCTTCGTAAAAACCATGTTACGAAAGTCCCAAAGTTTGTTGTGAAAATTTTCCTGGATCATACCTGATGTGAATTTTACGGTCAGGTGCATTGGTCGAGAACAAGTTGTGATAACCTTGACATCAATCCATTTTGACTGGGAGGGCTCACACTGACAGATCTTTGCGCTTCGAGAAGAACCTCCCAGTCAAAATGCATAGTACAGTTAGACATTTGAAAGTTTACTCAAGTTCACCTTGTAAAAGTTCCCCTGCTTTTTTTGGCTCATCCTAAAATCTGTCACAAATATCCCACTGTTTTCTTTTTTTTTTTAAATGCATGATGGTTTTCTGGTCTTCTCAGGTGTTTGAGAGTCAATTCCGTTGTCAAACGTCGTTTCTTTGACCACTTGTGATGTAGAAAGGCACCTCTACATCTGTTAGCGAACAAATCAAACGTTCTTGCTTGAGATGTGCAACTAGAAGTCATGCACATTTTGATTTTGTACATTTTTGTATAAAAAAAAAGTTGGTATTTAAATGGCCTGTTCTTACCCTCAAAACTCGTTTGCCTTTATAAAAAGCCGTTTGAGCATTTATTTGTTATCCAGCTTTAGGTCCGTGTACAAGCAGTACACAAATCTGTACTAGTTACACTACTAGTAGCAACAAAATAGCTAACTAGCAAAGACAAAGCCTACTTTAAGAATTAATACTGAATTATTACACTTAGGATATCTAGTAAATGCTCTGACAGCTTTGCATAGGCCTTTGGAGATGTTGTGTTCAGGCTCTGTCAGGGCTTTTGAACGTCAGCCACTTGTCTTGCTGACGTGTACGTGATCTGGTACAATGTTCAATAAAGATTGGTATACAGAAATTGTGTGTTTTAACCCTTTAAAGGGCACTATAACTCCCTGGTTGCCATTGACATTTGCTAAACGTCCAATCATTTTGACTGGGAGGGGCAAATGAACCAGATTTTTAATGGAATAAAACTGCTTATGTCAAAAAAAAATGTCCGCTCGAGTGTTTTTCTATGGTTTTACTGCCCCTCCAAGTTAAAATAGATTGGACGTCTAGTGCCGTCATTGGCAGTCAAAGAGTTGAGCTACATATGTGAACAGGATTTATACACAAAAAATACACACAGGGCACTAATTTGAATGTTTTATTTTTTGTTAATTACATTAATTTTGGGAGTTTTAAAAAATATATACATTACTGTATATATATTTTTTAAATTATTAAATTTATTAGGATCATGGAAGCTTCCACTTGGGGAAAATATATACATACAGTATATCCTATATATACATCATAAAAATATACAGTACTGTGCAAAAGTTTTAGGCAGGACACCTGCCTAAAACTTTTGCACAGTACTGTATACAATATCCCCCCCTCCCCCAAAATTGTAGCCTTCAAATATTGCTGCAACGATTAACGAGTAATTTGATTAGAAAAAAAGATTCAAATTTTGCTGCTTTGTATTCATTTAATGAAAGTTGCGTTGTAAACATAGGTGGAGTTTGACTTTTGGGGCGGGAAGGGGAAGCACATGTTGATGTCCCCGAAACGCAGTGTCAGCAATTGAATTACCTTACAGCAATATTTATAATAATATGACAATGAGCGTTGTTTCCCATCTTTTTTTTTCCAATACATTTTTAAAAATTATTTGCAAAGCAAATGACCAGCTAAGGTGCTCGAAAATAATTTTGACCCATTATAAAAATATTATTCATTTCATTCATTTTTGTTGGTTTTATTGCTTCACAACTTATATATATATATATATATATATATATATATATATATATATATAGGAAAGTGAATTACATGCAATGACACTTTTCGGCCACCAGGCCCCCCCCCCCCCCCCCCTAAAATCCGCTTATGGTTGTAATGGTTTTGAAAGTGTCTGCATTTAGTTTTAATGATTTTGGGTAGATACACTGTCCTCTAGTGGCAGTAAATTAGATTCTCATTTCACATGGCTGAATCCAGCGGCTACCTGTTAAGACCAACATAAGTTAAGTTTTTGTTCGAGCTTTATTTTTAAATGCATTCATAATCTTATTTAGCTGTTTTTGTGGCGTTTTTATTAAGACCAATGTTAAAGAAAAAAAAACGTTAGCATCTTAAAACAGTTAAGCTAGCGGACATTTGCTCTAAGTTAGCCAATTGTATTTAGATTTTTTTTTTTTGGACCATTTGAGGCTCACCTCAGTTCTTTTAATTTTTTATGTTCCTTATCTGATTACTCGAACTAGTTTAATTAATCGACTACTAAAATAATCGATAGCTGCAGCCCTACTTCAAATAATTCATTATGAATGATTTTTTTTTTTTATATGTTTGATTGTTCATTGCAAAATATGTGAATGCAACACTAATACTAAAATTAGATGTCAAACGGGGGCTGCAAAATATTGTCCCGCGGGCCACGATTGGTCCCGGGGCAGCAGATTTAACCCCTGTCTTATATGAATATAATGAAACATTTATTAATGAAGTATAATAAAACATTTATGAAAAAATAAAGAAAATTCGAGCGTGAAAGACCCTTAAATGCCTGCAACATGAAGCAATTATCAGAGAATCACTACATTTGAAAAATAAGATCCTAATGAAACCTTTTTTTTAATTTGTAAAAAGAAAAGTCAAAATGAATATGTGTAATAAGCACTCTGATATCTATAACCCTTGCTAAATCCTGTTTATTTTTTCATGGAATCAGCAGATGAGTGTTTACTTGATTCCAACATTTTATTTTTTTCAAAAAGAAATGTCAAAATTCTGAATTAGTCCCAAAAATCATGAAATTTTAGGTGTATCAAATGTGATACATTTGGCAATATAGGGTTGAACTTTTGTCAAATTTTGAAGCGTTTAGTCAAAAACCCATATTCCCATCAATAATTTAATATATTTAATCATACTGCCAATTGAAAAAATTAAGATTCCAAAATGCCCGAACAAAGCGAGCGAGAAGGTGACGTCAAAACACTTCAAATTCCTTTCAAAGTCGTCAAAAGTCACCTAAAAACTCGGCTCAACTTTTCACCAAAATGTGTTCCGGGCTCCGACCAAACGTGCCGCTTTTGGCCGAGCAAAGTGTGTCTTTTCTGGGCTTTTCTTTCAGCGGGGCTCGGTGCTCAGCTCGGCTGGCTGGGTGTCAACATTCAGTGACGGCCATGTTTGCCGGCGCCGCCGTAAACAACAAAAAAAGTGGGAGACAGACGCCTCGCTGAATGTCGGGTCATTTGGATTTCTTTCATTTACAATGTCTCTGGGAATGTCTTACAAGCCCAATGCCCACCAGCACACTCCGGGAACTTCTGGGAACCAGGGTGAGCACAAAACGTCCGAGTGGGTCCCCGCGTGTGGCGAGTAATTCGACGCTTAATTTCGGGGGATTCTCGGAGAATACCTGAAGAGAAAGCCCCGTGTGTGTGCGTGGAGTTTTTTTTGTCCGGTTACATATGTCGGGTCACATCCTGGGAGCTAGGCTAATTCGTATCCGCCATTATTACGAATGTCGACAAGAGGCGAGAGGGAAAACAAAACTCGACGGGCTCGTGCGGGGTGAAGACGGCGGCGGCGTCTCGCGCTACTTTCACCGGCGTCCGAGGTCGCGCCGACGGCCCGTGAAGGCGGCGACAGTCAAAAAATGTATCGGTCGTGTCTCGTCGAGGTAGCCGCGCTCCGCTTCCTCCTCCATGATGCTCCCCGGCTCGGGGCTGCTTGATTGATCCACGCCGACGAGAGGCGCCTCTTTGCGGACATCTGCCGACGCGGGCCCGCTACTGCAACCGTATGGAAGTAGTATTGTTACAGCGTTTTCCATTATAATGACTAGCATTTTCACATATTAACAATTACTTATTTCTAAATAAAAAATATATTAGAAACTTAATGGTTTATTTTACACTTAATGATATTAATTTTAACCCTCTATTGGGCATTCATTTAACTCATTAGCTGCCAATGACAACGATAGACGTCCAATCCATTTTAGGGCTGCAGCTATCAATTATTTTAGTAGTCGATTATGAACTATTTAGTTCAACTAATCAAGTAATCGGTTAAGCATTAATAATAATAATAATTTGAAGCTGAGGTGAATCTCAAACGGTATTAAAAAAAAAGAGGCTCTAAGTACAGCAAAAGAACAATTGGATAACTTGCATAGCTAAAGTCCGCTAGCATAAATGCTATAAAATGCTAAAAAAAAAATTCAATGCTAACTTAAAGTCCGCTAGCATAAATGCTATAATATGCTAAAAAAAAATTCATTGCTCTTAACAAATGGTTCGTACTAGGGCTGCAGCTATCGATTATTTCAATAGTTGATTAATCAATGAACTAGTTAGTTCGAATAATGGCGCAATCAGATAAGGAACATAAAAAATTAAAATACCTGAGCTAAGCCTCAAACGGTCAAAAAATTAAAAAATGAGGATCTATGTACAACAAGAGAAGAATTGGCTAACTTACATAGCAAACGTCTGCTAGCTTAAATGCTGTAAAACGCCGTTTTTTTTTTTTATTTTTTTTTTTAATTTTTTTTTTTACAATGCTCTTAACAAATGGTTCAGACACATATTCCCACAAAAAAACAGCTAAATATACTTCACGAATGCATTATGCAAAAATTTAGCTTATGTTGGTCTTAACAGGGAGCAGCTGGATTCAGCCACGTAAAATGAGGCAGACTAGAGGGCAGTGTATCCACCCAAATCAATAAAATGCCAACACTTTCAAAACAAACCATTACAACACCACTTTAAAAACGAATACTCGAAGCATCAAAATTTAATTCGAATCTTTTTTTTCTAATTGAATAATCGAGTTAATCGATTAATCGTTGCAGCACTAGTTCATACACATTCCCACAAAAAACTGTTAAATACACTCAAAACTAACGATTGCATAAAAAAAAAAAAAAAAAGCTCAAACAAAAACTTGCCTTATGTTGGTCTTAACAGGGCGCAGCTGGATTCAGCCATGTAAAATGAGTTATATTCACTGTTGCCACTAGAGGGCAGTGTATCCACCCAAATCAATAAAACTAAATGCAAACACTTTCAAAACCATTACAACGCCACTTTAATTAAACGAATACTCGATGCAGCAAAATTGTATTCTTTTTTTTCCTCATCAAATTAATCGAGTTAATCGATAAATCATTCCAGCAATAATCCATTTTGACTGGGATAGGCTGGCAGGACTGCAAGCCCTCCCAGTCAAAATGAATTGGACGGCAACTTTAGAATTTTAATAACAGCAGTATTTCTGTTTCTATAATCTATAATCGTATTAATCTTGTTTTTATTAAGATGATATTACTGTATAATTGTATTTATTGTTATATAGTAAAATATAGAAAAATGAAAATTTTGATTTGTCATAAAAATATAGTTTAGGCCAGGCATTCACATGTGTGTACTTCACATTTTGGGTCATGTAGGCCACATTTGTACTATACCAAATTAATAGTGTGACCCATGTGACCCAAAATTGCTGCCATCTCGGGCTGAAGCTATCGTTTAATTTAGTAGTCGATTAATATATCAACTAGTTAGTTCGAACAATCTAGTCATCGGATTAGGAACATTTAATGTGTTACAAAATGAATTTGAGATGTGAAAGGTTTGCTCAGATTGCACTTTCAAAAGAGCATTAAAGCCAAATACAAAATAAAATTCCCAAGTGTTTCTTCAAATTCTGCACAGTTGCACTTTCATTTAAAAATAAATTAAAATACCTGAGCTTAGCCTCAAACGGTATTTAAAAAAAAATAGGATCTAATGAGAACAAAATAACAATTGGCTACTTGTATAGCAAATATCTGCTAGTTAAATGCTATAAAATGGTAACTTTTTTTTTTAACAATGCTCTTAACAAATCGGTCAAACACATGTTCCCACAAAAAAAAAAAAAAAACAGCTAGATACAGTGCCTTGCAAAAGTATTCGGCCCCCTTGAATCTTGAAACCTTTCGCCACATTTCAGGCTTCAAACATAAAGATATGAAATTTAATTTTTTTGTCAAGAATCAACAACAAGTGGGACACAATCGTGAAGTGGAACAACATTTATTGGATAATTTAAACTTTTTTAACAAATAAAAAACTGAAAAGTGGGGCGTGCAATATTATTCGGCCCCTTTACTTTCAGTGCAGCAAACTCACTCCAGAAGTTCAGTGAGGATCTCTAAATGATCCAATGTTGTCCTAAATGACCGATGATGATAAATAGAATCCAGCTGTGTGTAATCAAGTCTCCGTATAAATGCACCTGCTCTGTGATAGTCTCAGGGTTCTGTTTAAAGTGCAGAGAGCATTATGAAAACCAAAGAACACACCAGGCAGGTCCGAGATACTGTTGTGGAGAAGTTTAAAGCCGGATTTGGATACAAAAAGATTTCCCAAGCTTTAAACATCTCAAGGAGCACTGTGCAAGCCATCATATTGAAATGGAAGGAGCATCAGACCACTGCAAATCTACCAAGACCCGGCCGTCCTTCCAAACTTTCTTCTCAAACAAGGAGAAAACTGATCAGAGATGCAGCCAAGAGGCCCATGATCACTCTGGATGAACTGCAGAGATCTACAGCTGAGGTGGGAGAGTCTGTCCATAGGACAACAATCAGTTGTACACTGCACAAATCTGGCCTTTATGGAAGAGTGGCAAGAAGAAAGCCATTCTCAAAGATATCCATAAAAAGTCTCGTTTAAAGTTTGCCACAAGCCACCTGGGAGACACACCAAACATGTGGAAGAAGGTGCTCTGGTCAGATGAAACCAAAATTGAACTTTTTGGCCACAATGCAAAACGATATGTTTGGCGTAAAAGCAACACAGCTCATCACCCTGAACACACCATCCCCACTGTCAAACATGGTGGTGGCAGCATCATGGTTTGGGCCTGCTTTTCTTCAGCAGGGACAGGGAAGATGGTTAAAATTGACGGGAAGATGGATGCAGCCAAATACAGGAACATTCTGGAAGAAAACCTGTTGGTATCTGCACAAGACCTGAGACTGGGACGGAGATTTATCTTCCAACAGGACAATGATCCAAAATATAAAGCCAAATCTACAATGGAATGATTAAAAAAGAAACGTATCCCGGTGTTAGAATGGCCAAGTCAAAGTCCAGACCTGAATCCAATCGAGAATCTGTGGAAAGAGCTGAAGACTTCTGTTCACAAACACTCTCCATCCAACCTCACTGAGCTCGAGCTGTTTTGCAAGGAATGGGCAAGAATGTCAGTCTCTCGATGTGCAAAACTGATAGAAACATACCCCAAGCGACTTGCAGCTGTAATTGGAGCAAAAGGTGGCGCTACAAAGTATTAACGCAAGGGGGCCGAATAATATTGCACGCCCCACTTTTCAGTTTTTTATTTGTTAAAAAAGTTTAAATTATCCAGTAAATTTTGTTCCACTTCACGACTGTGTCCCACTTGTTGTTGATTCTTGACAAAAAAATAAAATTTTATATCTTTATGTTTGAAGCCTGAAATGTGGCGAAAGGTTGCAAGGTTCAAGGGGGCCGAATACTTTTGCAAGGCACTGTATACCTATAAACTAAATTACGAATACATTTTAAAAAACTAGCGCAAACAAAAACTTACCTTATGTTAGTCTTAGCAGAGAGCAGATGGATTTGGCCATGTTAATGTCATATTTATGTCATATTCACTGTTGCCACTAGAGAGCAGTGTATTCACGCAAATCGATGAAACTAAATACAAACACTTTCAAAACAAACCATTACGCCACTCCAAATAAACGAATACTCGAAGCAGCAGAATTTCATTCGAAGCTTTTTTCTAACCGAATTACTCGAGTTAATCGATTAATCGTTGCACCACTACTGCCATCACTCCTAGTCAAAATGGACTGGACGTCTATCGCTGTCAGTGGCACTGAAAGCCCTAACCCAATCCACTTAGACTGGGAGGCGTGAATGGATGTTCGTTCATTCTGCGCCTCCCAGTAAAAAATACATCGGATGTCTAGCACTGTCAATGACAGCAAATGAGTTAATGGAAACACTTTTCGAGTGGAAAATTTTGCTAGCAACCTATTGGTTCCTTTTTTTCCTTTTTCAAACAGTGACACCTTTTTAAAACTGTATATATATATTTTAGGGTTGTTCCGATCATGTTTTTTTGCTCCCGATCTGATCCCGATCGTTTTAGTTTGAGTATCTGCCGATCCCGATATTTCCCGATCCGATTGCTTTTTTTTGCTCCCGACTCAATTCCAATCATTCCCCATAATTTTTCCCGATCATATACGTTTTGGCAATGCATTAAGAAAAAAATGAATAAAACTCGGAAGAATATATACATTCAACATACAGTACATAAGTACTGTATTTTTTTATTATGACAATAAATCCTCAAGATGGCATTTACATTATTAACATTCTTTCTGTGAGAGGGATCCACGGATAGAAAGACTTGTGACTTTGTATATTGTGACTAAATATTGCCATCTAGTGTATTTGTTGAGCTTTCAGTAAATGATACTGTAGTCATGCCCAAATGCATGATGGGAAGTGGAACCATGACTGTGCGTAGTGCTACCAATTGATATATCTTCTCTGCGTTGGCAAATAACCTAAGGTGTTTAGATAAAGATCAATTGCTACCTTGTTTCCCCACATTGCTTCCCATGATATTTCTAATCGTAGGGAGAGGGATTGTAAGGTTTTAGCCAATTGAAAAAAGGCTTCAAAGGCTGCCAAAATTCACTCCACTCATTTTACACTAGGCCTGAACGATATATCGTTTAAACATCGCCATCGCGATGTGCGCATGCGCAATAGTCCCATTGCAAGGACGTGCGATAGTTTTTTCATTTCATTTTTTTAAATCCACAAACGTTTGTTTTGAGCAAGGAGCGAGAAAGAGAGTGCACAGTCTCTCATTCTCTCCAGCTCGCAGTCATCGGCTCCTCCCCCTCCCCTGCTAGAGCGGAGTGGAGGGAGGAGGGGCCGAACAGCAGAGCGGAGGGAGGAGGGGCCGTTTTCAAAGTGAAAGCAAGCAATCAAGCAGCACGTTGAATAGGGAAGACTGTCTCCAAAAGGAGTTTTGGAAGTATTTTGGCTATCGACAAGAATATAAGGAACAAAAAACAGCCCTGTTGACAGTGCCTCGCCATGGTTGCCTCAACAAGAAGTAATCCGTCGAACATGTGGGACCATTTAAAACGCAGGTATCTATGCATTCCTGCTACGAGCTTCCCATCAGAGGCTTTTTAGTACAGGTGGGAACATTGTTACGTGCCAACGTTGTTGTCTCAAGCCTGCAATGGTGGATAAACTAGTAGTCTTGGCCAAAAACCTATGAGACCCAGTTGAGAATTGCTGAGCAAGGAAGGTGGACGATATGCAGACAAATACATAAATTTGGGAGTTAAAATGGTTCTGTTATTCATCAGTTATTTGCTGTTATTCAGTTCAATTATTTACAAGTTCAATTGAGTTTCTGTTTCTTTTATATTTAAATTAACTGTAAATCGTATTTTTCAAATAACTATAGTACAGCTGCACATAAAGTTTTGATACTTAATATTTTTAAAATATTTTTACAACTTTGTTGCAGTTTTGCAGTTCTATATTGTTATATTTTGTGTAAACAACTCAGGGGACTAATGCACTTGCACTTTTATTTGACAGATTTAATATTTAAGTTCAAATATGTTGACAACTTTATTGTTTTACTGAGGTTCTTATTTATTGTTATAGTTTGTGAACAACTCTTATTTGTCATATTTAATATTTTTGTTCAAATATGTTTACAACTTTGTTGTTATTTTACCGAAGTTGTTATTTATTGTTATATTTTGTCAAAAACTCAGGGGACGAATGCACCTGCTCTTTTATTTGTCATTTAATGTATTTGCTGCTGTTGAAGTGTCAAATATTGTGTTCAAGAAATTATCTATTTTGTGCAGACATGGCTTCCTGGATCCCTTCATAATAATACAGCAATCTTAATCATTCACAAATGAAACCGTATTATATGAATACACTGTGGTCACGGTGTGTCATGCAAAGTATTTCCAAACAGCTATTCAAGTCATCTAGTGAATATTTCTTTAAAATTATTTATTTTTATTTTTTTTTTTTTACTATCGCAATATAATATCGCAATATATTGCACACCTTAAAAAAATCGCAACAATAGTTTTTTCCAATATCGTTCAGGCCTATTTTACACTGCCTTTTATTTTTCTATATAGGTAAAACGGCATCATTACAGATTGAGCGCGACAATGCGTGAGTGGGTCGTGCAGCACATGCATTAATTGCGTTAAATATTTTAACGTGATACATTTATTTAAAAATTAATTACCGCCGTTATATGGATAAATTTGATAACCCTACCTTAAGCCTAAACTAAAGACTCGGAAGAGTGAAACATATTATGTCTGTAACGTTAAATACAATTAGAAAACGATTTAATTAAAAAAAAAAATATATATATATATATATATATATATATATATATATATATATATATATAATATATTGAAAAAAGGCATGGCCGATATTTTTTTGCCGATTCCGATACTTTGAAAATGACCTGATCGGACCCGATCGATCGGCACATCTCTAATATATATACATATAAATATATCGATTCTTGGCTGGAGCATAACTGTAAACTTTTGGGATGCAAAGTATTGTAATATATTACCATTTCGATATTTTGTCAAAACCTCCAACTGAAATATGATCATTCAGTGCCAACCACCCCACTTTAAATGACAGGCAAGTTCATTTCAATGCTAAAAAACATTTTTAGTTGATAACATAAAAATATAAGGAACAGAAAGTGACTTGAATTTCCCATATATCATGAAATATAAATGCCATATTTTTGGCTTTGTCTGCAATAGTTGGTAGCCTCCAGTCAGCAGCCAACCTTGCCCATCTGCAGTCCTACAGGCCTCTGCTGAGCGACTACGGACCCCCGTCTCTGGGATTCTCTCAGGTAACAACAAATGAAGCCGAATGTGTATTTTTCTTCGTAATTTTTAGTCAGAATTTCAAACCCTGTTCACTTTTCCTAATGGATTAGTTGAGCGTTTCTCTCGATTTGACTTTCCCAGGGCTTGACAGGTAGCCAAGTGCCTCCGAACAAATACGCAGAGCTGCTGGCCATCATCGAGGAACTGGGGAAGGAGATCCGACCTACGTACGCCGGTAGCAAGAGTGCCATGGAGAGGCTCAAGAGAGGTGCTTTTAGATAGTACGCTAACATATGACAGCGCATTAAGGCCAAACAAAGAAAAAAAAAAAAAAAAAGATTATGAGAATAAGGTCATAACATTCCGAGATTAAAGTCACAATAAAACGAGAATAAAGACATACATTGTAATACTGCGAGAGAATATTATGAGATTAGCGTGCTAAAATCACGTAACTTTGTGTCATAATGTTAAAATATTTGTTATTTGACATCATTTTACATCATATTCTGACCAAATAATATTACGAGATTAAGATCGTTACATCATATTCTGACAAAATAATATTACGAGATTAAGATCGTAATATTAAGAGATTAAAGTTGTTATATGTATTTTTACGTTATATATATGGATGCATTGCTGATAATTTAGCTAAATTAGCTGCCATGTACTTTACATAGCGTTGAACCGCCTCTTTTGAAATCCGTGTTGTTCTAGTTATTTCTCTGAAAAGGTTTCGTAATATTACGACTTGTTTCATGTAATATTACAATTTTAATCTCGTAAAACTTTTTCTTTTAA
Organism: Corythoichthys intestinalis; assembly: GCF_030265065.1. Taxonomy (NCBI): domain Eukaryota; kingdom Metazoa; phylum Chordata; class Actinopteri; order Syngnathiformes; family Syngnathidae; genus Corythoichthys; species Corythoichthys intestinalis. The sequence continues at coordinate 14,028,629 of NC_080411.1, read as the reverse complement.
TATTTTGTAAAATTCTGTCACATTATGACTTCTTGGAATATATCGTAATATAGCGACTTTAAATCTCGTAAATTACGACTTTTTTCATGTTGTATTACGAATTTAATCTCGTAAAATTACGACTTTTCTCATAATATTTTCTAAAATTTCATAACATTACGATTTTCTTCTTGGAATATGTCGTAACATAATGGCTTTAAATCTCGTAAATTACGACTTTTTCGTGTAATACTTCGAATTTAATCTTGTAAAACGATGTCAAATCACTTAAGACTACGACTTTTTCTGGTAATATTTCATCATTCAAAAGTTCCATAACATTACCACTTTCTTCTTAGAATATAGCGTAATATAGCAACTTTATATCTCATAAATTACAACTTTTTTCATGTAATGTTACGATTTCAATCTCGTAAAATTACGTAAAGTCACGTAAGACTACGATTTTTTTCTGGTAATATTTTGTAAAATTCCAAAGCATTAGAACGTTCTTCTTGTAATATATCGTAATATACGTAACTACTTTAAATTTCGTAAATTACGATTTTTTTCATGTAATATTACGATTTTAATCTCGTAAAACTACGTAAAGTCACGTACATTTACTTTTCCCAAAATATTTTCCAAATAACGGTTTTAAATCTCGTAAATTACGACTTTTTCATGTAATATTACAAATTTAATTACGTAAAACTACGTAAAGTCATGAATTTTCCAAGTAATATTTAATAAAATTCCATAAAATAACCACTTTCTTCTTGGAATATATCGTAATCTAACAATTTTAAATCTTGTAAATTACAACTTTTTCATGTAGTATTACGAATTAAATCTAGTAAAAATCATGTAAAATTACGATTTTTTTCTCATAATATTTCATAAAATTCCATAAAATTACGACTTTCTTTTTGGAATACAATATATTGTAACATAACAGTTTTAAATCTAGTAAATTACGACTTTTTTCATGTAATATAATGATTTTATCTCGTAAAACTACGTAAAATAATGTGAAATTACGACTTTTCTTGTAAATTACAACTTTTTTGACACAATTCTCCGATTTTCATCACGTAAAACTAAACAAAGGCACGTAAGATTATGCATTTTCTGGTAATATTACGGAAAATTACCAGACATTACGGTGTTTTTTTTTTACATCATATGATGAAATATAACAAAATATTACGAATTTAATCACGTAATATTACTTTTTTATCGTGATACTAACACTTTAATGCCACATTTCTACTTTATTACGACTTTTTCCTTGTAGTACTAGTATTACAACGTACAACTTTCTTGTAATACAGTACATTTTGTAACTACTTTAAATCTCGTAGTATTAGGATTTTTTTCACGTAATATTACAATTTTAACCTCATACAACTTCGTAAAATTACACCTTTTTCTCTAATATTACGTAAAACTAAGTCACATTACGACTTTTTCTTGTAATGTTATGTAAAATGATGTAATATTACGACTAATCTTGTCCTATTACGACTTTTTCCTCGTAGTACTAGTATTACAATGTATGACTTTATTCTTCTAACATTAGGAATTAAAAAAAAAAAATTTTATGCAAAATTATATTTCTATTGGCTTGGCATTTTAATTTGAAATGTTCATAGGAACAAAAAACTCCGCTGAGAAATATCGGACCATAAGTATGTAATATTAGGAGTATAAATAACATAGTATCAATGTCCAGATTTAACTCATTAACTGCCGCTGACAGTTATATACAGTGCCTTGCAAAAGTATTCGGCCCCCTTGAATCTTGCAACCTTTCGCCACATTTCAGGTTTTAAACATAAAGATATGAAATTTAATTTTTTTGTCATGAATCAACAATAAGTGGGACACAATCGTGAAGTGGAACAACATTTATTGGATAATTGAAACTTTTTTAACAAATAAAAAACTGAAAAGTGGGGCGTGCAATATTATTCGGCCCCTTTACTTTCAGTGCAGCAAACTCACTCCAGAAGTTCAGTTCAGTTCAGTGAGGATCTCTGAATGATCCAATGTTGTCCTAAATGACCGATGATGATAAATAGAATCTACCTGTGTGTAATCAAGTCTCCGTATAAATGCACCTGCTCTGTGATAGTCTCAGGGTTCTGTTTAAAGTGCAGAGAGCATTATGAAAACCAAGGAACACACCAGGCAGGTCTGAGATACTGTTGTGGAGAAGTTTAAAGCCGGATTTGGATACAAAAAGATTTCCCAAGCTTTAAACATCTCAAGGAGCACTGTGCAAGCCATCATATTGAAATGGAAGGAGCATCAGACCACTGCAAATCTACCAAGACCCGGCCGTCCTTCCAAACTTTCTTCTCAAACAAGGAGAAAAGTGATCAGAGTTGCAGCCAAGAGGGCCATGATCACTCTGGATGAACTGCAGAGATCTACAGCTGAGGTGGGAGAGTCTGTCCATAGGACAACAATCAGTCGTACACTGCACAAATCTGGCCTTTATGGAAGAGTGGCAAGAAGGAAGCCATTTCTCAAAGATATCCATAAAAAGTCTCGTTTAAAGTTTGCCACAAGCCACCTGGGAGACACACCAAACATGTGGAAGTAGGTGCTCTGGTCAGATGAAACCAAAATTGAACTTTTTGGCCACAATGCAAAACGATATGTTTGGCGTAAAAGCAACACAGCTCATCACCCTGAACACACCATCCCCACTGTCAAACATGGTGGTGGCAGCATCATGGTTTGGGCCTGCTTTTCTTCAGCAGGGACAAGGGAAGATGGTTAAAATTGACGGGAAGATGGATGCAGCCAAATACAGGAACATTCTGGAAGAAAACCTGTTGGTATCTGCACAAGACCCGAGACTGGGACGGAGATTTATCTTCCAACAGGACAATGATCCAAAACATAAAGCCAAATCTACAATAGAATGGTTAAAAAATAAACGTATCCAGGTGTTAGAATGGCCAAGTCAAAGTCCAGACCTGAATCCAATCGATAATCTGTGGAAAGAGCTGAAGACTGCTGTTCACAAACACTCTCCATCCAACCTCACTGAGCTTGAGCTGTTTTGCAAGGAAGAATGGGCAAGAATGTCAGTCTCTCGATGTGCAAAACTGATAGAAACATACCCCAAGCGACTTGCAGCTGTAATTGGAGCAAAAGGTGGCGCTACAAAGTATTAACGCAAGGGGGCCGAATAATATTGCACGCCCCTCTTTTCAGTTTTTTATTTGTTAAAAAACTTTAAATTATCCAATAAATTTTGTTCCACTTCACGATTGTGTCCCACTTGTTGTTGATTCTTGACAAAAAATTAAAATTTTATATCTTTATGTTTGAAGCCTGAAATGTGGCGAAAGGTTGCAAGGATCAAGGGGGCCGAATACTTTTGCAAGGCACTGTACATCTAATCAGGGATGGCTGGCAAAAAAAGGAATCACTGTTCACCGCCATTGACAGCGATAGACGTCCAATCCAATTTGACTGATCGTTCAATTGCTGCCAGCCCCAGTCAATATAAAAACAAATAAATACATTTTAAAAACACAATTTCTTCCCCCCTAGGCATCATCCACGCCCGCGGACTGGTACGAGAGTGCTTGGCGGAGACCGAGAGGAACGCAAGATCCTAGCGACAATCACGCATTCCGTGCAAACAGACCTCATGATGGGTGTCTTTAAACTTAAGAAGAAAAAAAATAATAAGTTCAACTTGCATGTCATTTCTAAAATAGAGTGAGGCTTCCCATCTCACGAATGAGTCCAACTCTCAACTTGTGCCCACTTTTGGGGATCTTCATTTCTTGTTTTTTCTATTTGTTTGTTTGTTTGTTATTCTTCATTATTATGCATGCGAAAAGAAGTGTTAACGTCTTTTTGATATGGATGATTCATTCGTGTTCAGGTTGGTTTTGTTATCAAAAGAAAATGCTGTTACTTGCATCTTTGTATGTATTTATTACACAGTGTAATAAATTGTATTTTCAATAAAGGTGTCCTGGTCAATGTTAGTTTTGCTTTCGTAGCTAAAAAAAGCTACAAAATTCAACTTTTTTTTATTCGTAATTCACGTAAATATATTATTCTAGCGCACGTAAACGCCCATTTCCTTCTATCAGCCAATGGGGAAGCCAAGCCAGACAATCCACCAATCAAATTCGAAACATCTAATAACTTATATAAACGTCATTTCAGCAGCCAATCAGCGATCGACTAGCATCTCCCTGACAAATATGGATGACAAGACGACGCGAGTGAGCTGGTAAGGTTAACTCATGTCTGCGCTTATATTTATGTATTTAATAGTCTCGTTGAAGATGTTATTGTCCTTCAAGTTGCATGCTAACCGAGCCTGTAACTTCACCAGCATTCACGTATGTTGCTAAGTGAGACTAGTTAGCTAGCCTTTAGCATGCCACTAAAGCCCGCCGAGCTCAAGTTAACCACAACAAGCTCGCGACGTCAGTCAGCGGTGGTGACCGAATTTGGTGCACCCTGCTCGGGTAAGGATCGGGTTGTCTACCGTAGCGTTGTCACCAGCTCACATACACAAGTTGCTAGATATATGAACAAGACATTCGATAGAATATATGAAATTCATGTTTATTTTTGTTGCAATGTGGCAACAATTCAGGTTGCACATATGTTTTCTAGCCGTCCGAGTTCCCCACAACTCCGCGCGGGCCCTTAAACATGTCCACAGATGACAGCGTCTCTGAGGACGTGTCCAGCTCGGGGCCCCGCAGCCACTCCCGGGCCGGCGGCGGCAAGAGTGAGGCGTCCCCGCTATCCTCCGAGGCTACCACGGCCTCGGGGCTGGGGGTCTCTGAAGGCGGATGCTCGGTCTCCCAGACCACGGGGGGCACTGTGGCCAGCCAGACTGTCAAGCTCACTCCAGCGTGTAACAAGATCAGGTGCTGTATTGCCCGTTTTAATGACTTTTTCCTATACTTAATCGGAGCAAAATTAAATTTCAGAAGCTATTTAAAAAAAAAAGAGAGAATATGGCAATATTGGTTCCAAAATGTTGAGGCTATTGTTTAGGGCAGTGTTTTTCGATCTTTTCTGAGTCACAGTACGTTTTTACATTGGAAAAAAAATCTCGCAATGCACCACAAACCAAAAATGTTCTTAAAATTACTTTTTGTTCGGTATATTTAATTGTAAAATAATGTCTAAATGTTTATCCTTACTCAGTGTGAAATTTGAGTTTGTTTAGATGAACACAAAGCCGATATCCTGGCTGGAATTGAAGAAAGACACACGTAAAGCTCTTCTTCAACAGCTCTCAGTCTTTGTTTTTATTTTTTATAGCAGTAAGGCTTGAAAAGCTCAGAATTATCAGACAGGGTGACTATAGCAGTGTCTTTAACCGCATCAGGGCCGAGCATCTCTCTGACAATGGCTTTGCAAGCAGGTAGTATTAATGTCTCTGCCACAGTGTGAGACGTTTTGGATTTAGTAACAAGTTCAGCAACAAGGTACAGTTGTACCTCGACCTACGATCGCTTCGACACACGATCTTTTCGACATCCGATGTAAAATTTGACTCGCCATTTTTTTCTACATCTGACGACATGCTCAAAATATGTCGACATGACAGCACCGCAAACGAACGCACGGTGGATTTTCTTGTGTGAGAAAGCAACACAGGTTAAAAATAGTTGGTACAGTTGTTGAAACAAGGAAAAAAGTGATGTTCACACACGTGACTATCTCTCATGGCACACTAATGTGCTGGGGCACACCGGTTGAAAGACAGTGATTTAGTGGTGTTCAAACTTTTTTCTCCTAGGGCCACTTTTAGAAACCTTTAATTTACTAAACAGGATCATAATCGGGTAAAAAAGAGTGTTTGAAGAGCATACGACAGGAGAAAAAAAGTCTTAAATGGCATGATTATGTGAATTAGGATCATATTTTGAGACGATTCGACTATATACAACAATTTAGCAAAGCACAGATGACGAGAAATTAGTCTTTCAATCTGCCGGTTAGCCACGCCTACCTTTATAAGGCTTTAGCGTCCCCAACAGGTGGATGACATCAGCGGTAGACTGGGCTCATCGGTTTTACTATTCAGCCCATTGAGGGGGAATTATTCAAAACGAGGAAAACGCTACGAAGAGAGCTGCAAAATGTCATTGTTTCAGTCTCTCTACTCCAATATTTTTACAGGATGTTTTTTTTCTCAAAGTATTTTTCCCCAATAGCTATATAAATGGCTTGAGAAGGACCAGTCAGCCTGTCGAGGGGGAACTAGTTACAACGAGGAAAACGTGACGAAGAAAGCTGCAAAATATCATTGTTTCTGTCTCTTTACTTCAATATTTTTACAGGATATTCTTTTTATCCAAGTATTTTCCCCAATTGCTAAATAAATGGCATGGTCATGACAAATAAGTCTTGTGCTGAATGGAATATGAAATAATAAAAATGCATTCATTCAGGACGACATGGCAAAATTACTCCAAAACTGTCGACTTCACCTTTACTATCGCACCTCCCGAACGATATTTTATGACACCTAAATCGGACATATGTCATTTCCGTTCCCGGCTTCGGAGAATGTAAACAAACCAAAAGGCGTGACAGCTAGGCGACATGCTAACCCGAACCGAGTGATGTTTCAAAGTCTTTGAAGCGGAAAATCACACATAACTAGCCTGGATTTATTGACATGACGACTGGGTTGTCGATTGTCTTTGCGGATCGGCAAACCGCCCGGCGGAGAGCAATTTACAGTTCATTCCCCGGAGGAGGGTGGATGCAGTTGTTGTGCAGCTAACGTGCTGCTAATGTGCATGAGGACAGCTTTTTACATGCCTATCAATGATCAAACGTAAGTAGTCCTTTATTTAAAGAAAGTTTGTAGTGTTTACTTTGTAATCGCTGTATTCGTATTTGACATAATACAAAACAAGATGTTTACTCACTTCCTCGTAAGTCCAATGGTCCCACAGTAAATATCCACGGTGAATGGGAACCTTTTGAAACTCCAAAAAGGCGCGTACGCCTCTCCCTCATACAGAATGATTTTTCTGCAGCCGTTTGGCTGGCGTGATGCGAAAAATAAACGTATTAATCCGCAAAATCAGCTGAATCCTTCGTCCTCATACAAAACAGTACACTGTAGCGTGAAGAGGACGTCTTCTACCGTACACGTCACAGCGCCAATGCAAGACCAAAGCCGGAAGTCACTCATTTTCATGGCGCGGGATTAAAAAAACTAAATAAATATAGTGATCGCTTCCACACACATCCAAGCGGTCCATATCATTCAGGGGCAAAAAATACCGCGTGTATTATGAAATAAACATGCTTTTTCGTGTCACATGCACTTTAAAACTGTAATTATTTTTAAGTCTTAACTCATTGTCTACCATTAACGGCAATATTGTAGACGTTAATTTCTGTTCTGTTACCCAAAATCAACAGGAAGTGACCCTGACATGCCCCAAATGACCTCACTGCCCTAGCATTGACTGCCATAGAAGTGGGAGGGGTCTTTTTGAAGTGGGAGGGGTTCATTCACTGCCTCCCTCTCTGTTCGAATGTATTGAACGTCTACTCGTAATAAACTTACCACAGAAGAATGGAAAAAGCTTATCTTTGTTTATTTGTTGTGTTGTAGAATGATTTCCTGACCAATGTATCGATAACCGTTGTATCGCCATATCGTGAGATCGTTATCGTGAGCTTTGTATCACAAACCGTATCGTATTGTAAGGTACCAAGAGTTCCTCCTAGTCTGTCTGAACCATGTTCACAGGTCTGAGCAAAAAATCAATCAGGAGGAAGCAGTAATTGAGAACACTCTAGAAATTGTATTATTTTCGTTTATTTATATTTTGTTGTGTTGTGTTTTAGCTTAAGTTTGTCCCAGTCAGAATCAACGCCTGATCAAAGTACTCGATGCATTTTAGGGATCTCTGTCTGAGCACAGAGGATGATGCGTTCACCCCAGGCAAGAACCTCCCGTTCATCAATCCGAGTTCCCTGGAGACACTTCGAGCCCTAGTGGAGGAGATACGCAGTGGTGGCGAGACGGACCCGCAGGTCTGGAAGGACTGCGAGGTAGGTTGCTACCGCCGCATCGCTCATCGACTCAATGCACCTTTAAACCGATATTTAGCTGAGTGCCATCTTCTTTTTGTTCCTGCTTACCTCAGGGCCGATGGCTGCATCTGTTCCAGCTGGTGGAGAAGCAATATCAGGAGCAAATCCTCGCACAACAAGAACAGTACCAGTGCCAAATACAGGTAGCAGACAATAAAGTTTTTGATGTGTTTCAGGGTTCGCACTGGTCCTTCGAATCTTTGAAAATGCTCGGATTTGACTGTCGTGTATTCAAGAAAAATTTTTACTGCACAAACTAGCACAAAGGAACGGCACCACTTTGGTCCATTTTACAGTAAATGGAGGCTGTGAGTGAGGTCATCACTCACAATGAATATCTCAATGCAGGTAGTCCCCGGGTTACAACGTACCCGACTTAGGTGATTTCGACTTTACGAGTCTTGTCCGCCAGTTTTTTTCTACAGTTGGTTTAAAAAATAAATAAATAAATAAATAATAATATTGACTTTTGTTTTATGACGCATGCATTTATTTGCTTTTAAGCAGGTAGTACTTCCGCATGTGAGCGTATGTACACACGCGCCCACCCCAAACGCGCACACATGTGGAAGAGCGCAGCCTAGTGAGAGAGGTGACAGCTTGCGTGGACGTTTGTTGCTCGTGAAGCATTCATAGAGGCAACACCTGTACATAACACCTTTTGTACTGCTTATTGTGCATTTTCCATTGTGGTCGAATACTTTGTACTGCTAATGTTTTTTATGATATGTGGACCAGGCATGAAAATCACTCACCTTTCGGCGAAATTCGCCGTTTTGAAGTCAAAAAGGTGATCTACGTGAATTGTGTAGATCTGTGGAGAACATTTTTAGGTGGGTAGGGGGGTGTTGTAAGTCCATCTAACTAACTAACGTCATGTTTTATTGAAGTTGCGATGAATAAATGAGTCCTTTTATCGCAAGGTAAATAAAAATGAGGGCGGTAATTTTCACGGCTGCGTTTTATCACAGCGTTCTTGCATACATTTGTTCGTGCGTGCGTGTAGATGACATATGAGACTCCAGTTGTTGTGTCCAGATGTTTATTGGTCAACAACACGCCCTCCAATTACAGTTCACACATGCAAAATAAGGAAACACATCTACTGTATATTAAACACTGTAAACGTTAGCATTGCTACTAGAGATGTCCCGATGCGATATTTGGATCGGATCAGACGCCAATATGGGCAAAAAAAAAGAAGCGCATCGGTATCTGATCGGAACACGGAAAAAAATTCCGATCCAGACTTCCGATCCTTTTTTTTTTTTTTTTTAAAGTCCGGTCCGGGTTTTCCAGCGCACCGATTTACATAATCCATTCCAGTTTTTGCTTTGGTTTCCCTTATGTCCGGTCCACAGTTTACGGCACACCTTCAACACACTACATTTACATTACCGTCTCCCAATTTACCGAGAGACTTTATCGGTAAAAATGCCAGCTGTGTGGGATCATTTCACCTTAAAGGACGACAAAGACGAAGAGGCAGAGAGCAACATATGCCACAATAAAGTCAAGCGTAGTGGTAAAGCTGTAAGAAGTTTTAATGCAACCAACCTAATCAAGCATTTAGCGAAATACCACCACAAACAATATGAGGAGTATATTAAGAAAACCGAAGACAAAAAGAAAGGTCCTACGCAACTAACACTAGCAGAAACTTTTGCTATGCGTGACAAACTGGCACTCGACAGTCCCAAAGCCCAGGGAATAACAAGAGTCATTGCCGAAGAATTCATTCTGGATGATGAGCCATTATCTCACGTGAGTAAAGACGCACCATCCAACACGCGATTCGGCTGCTGAAGATTCGAGAACGATTCACAAACATCCAAATTCCGATTATTGAAATATGTCAAGTAAAGCGGAACTAATACACAGCGCGGTCTTCGGGACGCAATGCGCAAAGTAAACATAACTTGTCTTAGACCCAGTTAATGCCAATGCTCAACTCACAGCTCTAGCTCAACTCATGCCGCTGGATAAAAAACACAAGAAAACTACGTCAATGTCGTTTTACTGGAGATAATAGATATCATATGTAAATAGAACCAGATTCTACACGATAGACTCGACTGCGTTAGCAACATTGAAGTATGGAAAACTAAACGGCCGCCATCTTAAAGCAGGAGACTTCCTTAGTAGGCTGTTGTGAACCTTCCAAGCGAACCTAATTAACTTTTTATCTAAAATACTCCTAAATCGGCAAAATCTTGACTTGACTCTATCTTCAAAACAGTTTTAAAACTTTCACATGTCAAAATTAGACAGAAGGGAAATTATGGAATAACGGGAGCAATTTTAACAACTTTAACAGTTGATTCGCAAAATTAAATGAATTGAATGTAGTTTAAAGCTGCTGATACAGAATGGGGACTTGAGTATTTTATTTACTGTTTTAAAATGTTAACTTGATACTGAAATAGTTGTTTTTTTTGTAACTAATGCACGAAACATTATTACATGTACTGTCATTTTAATCTGTTTGAGCGGGGCATGTGCGTTAAATACATCAAATATTTTAACGTGATTAATTAAATACGCCCGTTAACACGATAATTTTGACAGCCCTTATACAGTGCCCTCCATAATTATTGGCACCTCTGGTTAAGATGTTTTTTTGCCTCCTAATAATTTTTTAAACTTCAAATAATATGGGACCTTAATGGAAAAAAAGAGAAAAATCCAACCTTCAATACAAGTGCATTTATTCAGTGGGGAAAAAATCCCACATAGAGAAATTTGAAATTATTTGACATCATGTGTGTCACAATTATTAGCCCCCCTGGTGTTAATACATTGTACAACCCCCTTATGCCAACAAAACAGCACCTAATCTTCTCCTATAATGTTTCACAAGCTTGATTTTGTGTCTGGTGAACCATTTCTGTGTAGATTTGGCCATATGTTCAGGGTCATTGTCTTGCTGAAAGACCCAGTGACGACCCATCTTCAGCTTTCGGGCAGAGGGCAACAGATTTTGATTTAAAATGTCCTGGTATTTCAAACCATTCATGATGCCCTGCACCCTAACAAGGTTCCCAGGGCCTTTGGAAGCGAAACAGCCCCACAGCATCACTGACCCACCCCCATACTTCACAGTGGGTATGAGGTGCTTTTCAGCATGCGCATCTTTCGTGGCACGCCAGACCCACTTAGAGTGTTTGTTGCCAAAAAAGCTCAATCTTGGTCTCATCTGACCAAAGCACACGGTCCCAGTTGAAGCCTGGGACCGTGTGCTTTGGTCAGATGAGACCTAGGTGCTGTTTTGTTGGCAAAAGGGGGTTGTACAAAGTATTAACACCAGGGGTGCTAATAATTCTGACACACATTATTTGATGTCAAATAATTATTTCTTTATGTGGGATTTTTTCCCCACTGAATAAATGCACTTGTATTGAAGGTTGGATTTTTCTCTTTTTTTCCATTAAGGTCCCATATTATTTGAATAAAAAAAAATATTAGAAGCTAAAAAACACATCTTAACCAGGGGTGCCAATAATTATGGAGGGCACCTTAGATATGCATCTTATGGAGGACCAACTTCACGGAGGTTGGTTCGTCTATTACTTTCAATGGCAGCCACAGAGTTAATTTACCATATTTTTCGGACTATAAGTCGCGAGTATAAGTCACGCCAGTCAAAGAAGGCACAACAAAGAACAAACATAAGTTATAAATTAATAAGTCATTTTCGTAAAATGGAAAACAGCCGAAGATCTATTAAGTGCTACTCAGCTATTTAGCTGAGTCTGCATAGAACGAATTGAATAGAACTGCGCATGATGTACAATTAAACATATTTTAAAAAATGGTTAAATCTGATTAAATATCTTATGGATTTTTTTTAGTTAATTCAGGATGAGATCAAAGCGTTGGTGCAGCTTCAGAACCGGCCACCGCATGCAGACAGCGCCACAGTCCAAACCGGCGACCGCGGCACCGCTAAGGACCTCCTGTTGCCTCTCATGGCCGGTGACTGTCCCTTCCCGGCTCACGCGCCTGGCGACAGCCCGGCCGCCCTCTCCCCGTTTGGCTCCCCGTCGCCGCCTGGCAACCAGCCGGCTGACGAGCGGGCCGCCACAGGACTCAGCAGTGGCTACGGCACGCTCTCGGCCCGGGAGACTGGAGAGATGCCAGAAGATGCCGAGGCTCTCGGCGAGGATGAGCCGTTGTCGGCCTGCCAGCAGAAAACCTCAGGGTGGGTGGTGCTTCAGTGCGCTCTGTGAACTTTTAACTTGGACTACCATATTAATTTTTTTCATATGTGGAATATATTCGTAGAAGATATATCAATCTGGGAAAGTTCATGGGAGGAACCTTCAAAATCTCCCTTATAAAAGTCGTAAAAGACATATTTACCGTAATATCCGGACTGTAAAGCGCACTTGATTATACGCCGCACTGCCTAAATTTCACAAAATTTAAAGGGGAAAAAATACCGTATTGGCCCGAATATAAGATGGCCCTGATTATAAGACTATAAGACTCTTTTTCAAGACTGAAGTTTGAAAACAGACTTTTTGAACACCAAATACATTTTTATACAGAAAATAATTACAGTACATCTGAAACAAATGATTATAACAATATATTTGAGAGAAAAAGCATGTTATTTTGCCTCATTCAAATCTTAATATCTGAACATTTAAATATGTAAACTAAAGTGCAATCACATTCGTAAATGGATATCTTGCGCCATCTAGCGTCGTGAATGGGGAGAGTAGCTGAGATCTGTCATGACAGAACATCGCTTCAATGATATCTAGCGTCGTGTGGGTATAATCTCTAGACCGCGAATATAAGACGACCCCCTCTTTTTCAGTCTTATTGCAATGCAAAAAACGCTGTCTTATATTCGTAGACGCCATTAAAATGGCTTTTTTTTAAACACTGCGCTAACCGTAGTCTTGAAACAAATCTGAATAAGGAAAAACATTGCAACAAAATAATGCAAACTGGTTAAACTTGAGAGTAGCTGAGATCCATCATGACAGAACATCGCTTCAATGATATCTGGCGCCATCTAGAGTCGTGAAGGGGGAGAGTAGCTGAGATCCATCATGACAGAACATCGCTTCAATGATATCTGGCGCCATCTAGAGTCGTGAATGGGGAGAGTAGCTGAGATCTGTCATGACAGAACATCGTTTCAATGATATCAGGCGCCATCTAGCGTCGTGTGGGTATAATGTCTAGACCGCGAATATAAGACGACCCCCTCTTTTTCAGTCTTATTGCAATGCAAAAAACACTGACTTATATACGTAGACTCCATTAAAATGGCTTTTTTTTTTTTTTTAACACTGCGCTAACCCTAGTCTTGAAACAAATCTGAATAAGAAAAAACATTGCAATAAAATAATGCAAACTGGTTAAACTTGAGAGTAGCTGAGATCTGTCATGACAGAACATCGCTTCAATGATATCTGGGGCCATCTAGCGTCGCGAATGGGTATAATGTCTAGACCGCGCAAATAAGACGACCCCCACTTTTTCAGTCTTATTTCAATGCAAAAACACTGTCTTCTATTCGTAGACTCCATTTAAAATGCCTTTTTTTTTTTTTAACACTGCGCTGTTTGTACAGTCAGGTTCTGACCTCCTGGGCTTTGAGGCAGAAACTGCGCGCCAGGAAGATCAAGGTAGCGGTTTCCCAAATTCCCGAGTACCAGGAATTGCCGCGCAGCACGGGTGAGCCGGTCGACTCCCAGCGTCCCGGCACCGCTTCGTCTACACTGAGGAGGAGCGACAGCCTCTTGTCCGAGACATCAGGTTGCAAATAAAAGTCTTTTTCTCATTTATAACTGCATTGAACGCATTATTCATGTCCATTTCTTCTCAGGCTTGACCTACTGGCGCCTGAACGAATGCGACCTCTATCACCGTCTGCCAGACGCCCTTGAACGCAGCAGTGGCGCCGCTTACTACCTGCAAGATCCTCCCGCAGAGCAGGTGACAACGCACTTTTGCGACCACCTTTCTTTCTCAGAAGCCCCGAGAAATACGGTGTGAGGATAGTACATTTGGAACAAACTAGTGCTGCAAAGATAAATTGATTAACTCGAGTAATTCAATTAGAAAACAGCTTCGAAGCTAATTTTGCTGCTTCGAGTATTTGTTTGAGTGACGTTGTAATGGTTTGTTTTGAAAGTGTTGGCATTTTGTTTTATTGATTCGGTTGGATACACTGCCCTCTAGTGGTAACAGTGAATATGACGTAACTCATTTAACATGGCTGAATCCAGCTGCTCCCTGTTAAGACCAACATAAGGCAAGTTTTTGTTAGCGCTAATGTTTTTTATGCATTTGTAATTTAGTTTATTGGTATATTGAACCATTTTTTGTGATAATATGTGTTTGAATGATTTGTTGTTGTTCTTTTGTTGTACTTTGATCCTCATTTATTTATTTATTTTTTATACTGTTTGAGACTTAGCTCTCTTAGGCTATTTTTTTTTTTTTTAGTACAATCCTGCATAGTTTGAAGAAACACTCAGGAATTTTATTTTATATTCACATTTAATGCTCTTTTGAAAGTGCAATCTTAGCAAGCCCTTGTTTTACATCTCCTAAAATGTGTTCTGCAACGCATTGAATGTTCCTAATCCGATTACTCGATTATTCAAACTAATTGATAGATTAATCGATTACTCAAATAATCGATAGCTGCAGCCCTACTAAATAGCATAACTAACAATTAATGAAACGACTGGAACAGTAACTGAAGAAATCATTAGCACAAAACATGAGCTTTTAATGTTATGTCAATATTGCCGCTATGCATGCTAAGAGGCAAGAATTGTAATTAGAGATGTGACCGAAAATTTGGCGCCCAAAACCATCTGCCGAAAATAGCTAAAAATGCTATTTCGGTGTTGAAGACAGAAAGTTAACCACTGAATAGTGTGAAGAACCTTTGTCCTCCTGTGATGATGTCATCAGAACACGGCGAGAAGCAAAAGCTGGCCGACACTGTCTCGCTAACACTTTTGGAAGTATCCAAACTGCAAACATATTACTCGATTATTTATACTAATTGATAGATTAATTGATTACTCAAATAATCGATAGCTGCAGCCCTACTAAATAGCATAACTAGCAATTAATGAAACGACTGGAACAGTAACTGAAGAACCCATTAGCACAAAACATGAACTTTGAATGTTATGTCAATAGTGCCGCTATGCATGCTAAGAGGCAAGAGTTGTAATTAGAGATGTGACTGAAAATTTGGAGCCCAAAACCATCGGCCGAAAATAGCTAAAAATGCTATTTCGGTGTTGAAGACGGAAAGTTAACCACCAAATAGTGTGAAGAACCTTCGTCCTCCTGTGATGACATCATCAAAACACGGTGAGAAGCAACACGCTGGCCGACACTTTCTCGCCAACACTTTTGGAAGTATCCAAACTGCGAACTTGTTGGCTGTGAGCCAGTAGTGCTAGCGAGACAGCGCCAGCCAGCGTGTTGCTTCTCGCCGTGGTTTGATGACATCACCAAAAAACAACAAAAAATTCTCGTAGACTGAGGACCTTGGTGTTTCTCTGCGAGAGATCTACCGGCACAGGACCAATGTCAAACAATCCGACTGGGAACGTTCCGGAGCTTCCACTCCAATGTCGCTGCAGGTACATTAGATGATGTGATACGATAGGTGAGGTCCTGAGACCGCTCTCCTCGCTTCACGACTTTCTATCGCAGCCACCACAGGTGGACGGGTTCCACCTTTCCTCCCCAACACCGCAGAGTCTAGACGGAATCTCCGATACATCCCAGGAAGCCCTGTCCACCCCACGGATCAAGGCCGGTGAGGAGGAGGAAGCCACACAAAACCGCAGTACCAGTCTGAGGCCCGCTTCTGGTTCTCTTGAAGATCCTGTCGTCCTTTCACTGTGAGTCTCAACTGGAATGTAGCGTCAAAAAATAGTGAGCAAAATTGAATTTATCTTATTATTACTCTTAATATATTAACAGTGTATCTGTACTTGGCTTGTACTTGCGACTCAATTTGTTGTTGTTTTTGTGGACACTAACTTGAAACTCCTACTCTTGATCCTATTGTCTTGAAACTTGGTAGCTAGGTAGCTTTTTATTTTGTCAGTATCAGGTTAAGTAATTAATTGCGGACATATTGCGCCTGTAGGTTCCGTGTTAGCCAGTAGAGGGTTGTGCGGACCCTAAAAATGTTGCTTGTAGGTTCTAAGTTGGCCAGTAGAGTACAGCCTGTGTTAGCACTACAGGTAGTACCCGGGTTACGACGTACTAGACTTACGTGATTTTACTTTACAACGCGAAGTCTCTTATTTTGGCGCAGGTAGCTTAGAGCAGGTAATACTTTCACACGCGAGCGCATGTACACACACGCACACATGAGGAAGTGCACAGCCGAGTGAGAGAGGTGACAGCCTGCGCGCACGTTCGTTGCTTGTGAAGCATCCAGAGGCGACGGCTGCAAATAACCCCTTTTGGACTGTTTATTGTGCGTTTTCAATTGGTTGAATACTTGGGGCGAGTTTATGTGATTGTTTTTGATGATGTGCGGACGCGAACTGACATATGCTAACCTTTTGTTATTGCTGTATCAGCAGCTACTTGTAAACGCAAATTTGAATTGCTGTTATTGAAGATGAAACTGATTTAATTTCATTTTATTTTAGTTTTATTTTGAACCAATCAGAGCTAACTATCCATGCTGATCACATGCCATTATGTCGGCCAATTGGATGGACACCTGAAGTCCAGGCCAGGAGGGTAGTTAGCTGAGTGCATGCACAGATGGATGCGACTTGTCAGACACACGCTGGGAGAACTCTATGCTGTCCGTGGAATAAATAAACCGATGACCTACACATGAACTTTATTACGCTTGTTGTTGACACTTGTGTATGTAAATCTGATGGTAGTAAATTGTTTTCTTCTTGGAGATGCGTGTGTGGCAGCCTGTCAGTTTTGGTTTTTTTTTACATGGAGGTTTGACAGTTGCCGGCATATTTTCTGGATCAAAGCACTGTTCCGCCTGCGGATTTTATACCGGAACGGTGTTCCTGACCATTCTGGCCCACTTTTACCCCTGCATTGCAGTGTTGTTTGGCAGCCGTTTTAATTTTTGTCTTAGTCTTTTGGACAGTGATACTTATTTTATTAGTCTTAGTCATATTTTAGTCTCTCAAAATGTGTTTGTCTTCGTCTAGTTTTTGTTGACATTTACCAAAAAAATGCTCGTGAATTAAAAGATTTAACTGCCAGGACAACGCCAACTTGGTGATTATACACACTCAGCTGAAAAACTATATTCTCTTCAATGAATTGTACCCACCAGGATGCCACGAACTAGAGGACGCAAATGCTACGCTAACGCTACGAGTTACATTTAGTGTGAGGATCACTCAGCACAGACCGTTAAAGGCTGAAACAACATTGCATATTCACTCTGGCCAAGATAAGAAAACAAATCTTACCATGCAAGCCTTTAGAGTGAAGAGAGCACTACTGGTGAGACGGTGTGGGGGGGCACAGCAAAAAAGCGCCAATTTTCAAGCCATATAAATACAGTAAGCGAGTCCATTTGCCACTTCTGCTCCTACCCAGCCTGCGACAGAACCTGAGAGAGAAGCACTCGCGCCACGTAGCCGACCTGAAGGCATATTACGAGTGCGAGATTCAAGTCCTGCGAGACAAGCTGCAGCTGAGAGATCTGCCGAGTGACCTGGAGAAGAGCAACCGGATTCTCTCGGATCGGTATGGCAACAATATAAAAAGATACATACGTATACACTCACCGGCCACTTTATTAGGTACACCATTAGAGTAACGGGTTGGACCCCCTTTTGCCTTCAGAACTGCCTCAATTCTTCGTGGCATAGATTCGACAAGGTGCATTCCTCAGAGAGTTTGGTCCATATTGACATGATGGCATCACACAGTTGGTGCATATTTGTCGGCTGCACATCCATGATGCAAATCTCCCGTTCCACCACATCCCAAAGATGCTCTATTGGATTGAGATCTGGTGACTGTGGAGACCATTTGAGTACAGTGAACTCATTGTCATGTTCAAGAAACCAGTCTGAGATGATTCCAGTTTTATGACATGGCGCATTATCCTGCTGAAAGTAGCCATCAGAAGTTGGGTACATTGTGGTCATAAAGGGATGGACATGTTCAGCAACAATACTCAGGTAGGCTGTGGCGTTCCAAGGATGCTCAGTTGGTACCAAGGGGCCCAAAGAGTGCCAAGAAAATATTCCCCACACCATTACACCACCACCACTAGCCTGAACCGTTGATACAAGGCAGGATGGATCCATGGTTTCATGTTGTTGACGCCAAATTCTGACCCTACCATCTGAATGTCGCAGCAGAAATCGAGACTCATCAGACCAGGCAACGTTTTTCCAATCTTCTATTGTCCAATTTCGATGAGCTTGTGCAAATTGTAGCCTCAGTTTCCTGTTCTTTGCTGACAGGAGTGGCACCCGGCGTGGTCTTCTGCTGCTTTAGCCCATCTACCTCAAGGTTCGGCATACTGTGCGTTCAGAGATCCTCTTCTGCCTACTTTGGTTGTAACGGGTGGTTATTTTATTCACTGTTGCCTTTCTATCAGCTCGAACCAGTCTGGCCATTCTCCTCTGGCATCAACAAGGCATTTCCGCCCACAGAACTGCCGCTCACTGGATATTTTTTCTTTTTCGGACCATTCTCTGTAAACCCTAGAGATGGTTGTGCGTGAAAATCCCAGTAGATCAGCAGTTTCTGAAATACTCAGACCAGCCCTTCTGGCACCGACAACCATGCCACGTTCAAAGTCACTCAAATCACCTTTCTTCCCCATACTGATGCTCGGTTTGAACTGCAGGAGATTGTCTTAAACCATGTCTACATGCCTAAATGCACTGAGTTGCCGCCATGTGATTGGCTGATTAGAAATTAAGTGTTAGCGAGCAGTTGGACAGGTGTACCTAATAAAGTGGCCGGTGAGTGTATGTCTCCATTTTCATATTCCATCATTCTGTTTCGGAATGGTTTCCAGGTGTCATCATCTGGAGAAAGCTCTGGCTGATGCCAGCAGACGCATTGAGGGGTTGGAGGAAACGAACGCCTCGCTGGAGAAAAAGCTGGTAGAACCGGGTTGGTTGTTCCTCGGCTTGGTTGTCACAAGTGTTGTTTTAATTTTCATTTGAGTCTTTTGGACGAGAATACAGAGTAACCCAAAAAATGTATAGAAATCCTATAAAACAAAGAGCGATTGAGGAAAAATATTTCATTCATAGTAACTGAAACGTTAAAACATGCCATTTTTCTCTATGGCGTGGCTCCTGAGGCATGGCCTCCCCTCTGCCTGGGCTGCCAGCCGCGGGGGGTCGGGGATCTGATCTCGCTCCTCTGCGTCCTCCTGTCTCCGCCTTCCCCTCTCTTCTCTAACTGGGTATCCACCCTGCGTGCTCCGTCGCGGGTCGCTGACTGGGCGCCGGTGTATCAGCTGGATGTTGCCTGCTCCGGCGGGCGACCCTGCCCTGCTCTGGGATTGGTGGGCTGCATGGCTCTCGTGCCAGTTGGGGGGCTGTGGCTTGTGGACTGGGGACCACCCTGGATCCCTGGGGGGGTTTGGCTCCTTTGCTGGGCTGCGGGAGGAGGGATGTGCTGTGGAGGATCCCTTCCTGTTGATATCATGTTACGGAAGTCCCCAAATGAATAGGAAGTGACTCCAAATCAACAGGAAGTGACCTGTAAATGCCCTAACATGAACACAAAGTGGCCTATAAATGCCTTCATAACCAGAAAGACTGTGAACGCTCTGTTTCAGTGCCATCAACGGCGCTGGGCATCTAATCCATTTTGACTGGGAGGGGGCAAAAAAGGGATTGGATGTCTTGCACCATCAATGACAGCCAGTAAGTTAAATGCATGAAAAGGTTGAATTTGCGACTGAATGCATCTACCGTTCAGGATTGCTAAACCTGCATCCTGATTGATTTTTGTACAGTGTCGATACACAGACAATCCTAAGAGTCAGTATTGTGACAACCAAGCCAGTTTTTCCCAAATGTCATGATGCACCACTCAAATCCTTTTTTGTCATCCTGACGCTCCGTTCAGGCCGAGTGGCCTGAGCGCTACGCGGTAGCCGGCGCCGCCGTCAAGTCGCTGCGTCAGCGTCTGGAGGATAGCAAGCGTTCCTGCAGGGAGAAGGCTGCGGCCGCCGCGCAGGCTCGACGGCGAGCTGATGACAGCGAGGCCAGGAGGGAACGGGAGGACCGAGCCAAGAAGGAGGTAAGGCCGTTCTTTGATGAATAATTGGATGTCTGTCACAGTCAACGGATTGGCCACTGATCACCCGCTCTTTTTTTTTCCAGCTGATTGCACAATACGACTGTGTGTTAAAGGATAACGACAGATTGAAGGTAAACCATGTAAATGATTGTTTTATATTAAATAAGTCATATTGGTAAGGTATTTTCTCTGTTTGATCACCATTCAATTAATTGACTGTAATTGTTTTTTGTTGTTATTGTTTGTGTCACATTTACATTTTTAAAAATCATTTCCACACATTAAATCATCATGTACATCATATTTTGGTGATGTCAGCTACTGGTGTAAAATACTTTGAAAGTTATATTTGTTGTACATTAGAGCTGTCAGGATTAATTCATATTAATACAGTACATATCGTCTTTTTTTTTTTTTTTTAACTGTTTAGCATGTTTTCGATTAGAAAAAAACAGAAAACATTAAATATTCATTTTTCTAATTGTTCCTAGATTTAAAAAAAAAAAGAATAAATAATATTTTTTTATTTTTTAAGGGTGTATACTCAATATTGTCTTCTTACTTTTTATTATTTTCATTTAAATTTACATTTTAAAACAACAGGATGGCAAAAAAGGAATTTTAAAAAATATATTTTTAATTCAAAATAAAACAGGAATGGAGGAAAAAAACAAATATTTTCTGGTTTCTGTGGTCTTCAAATAAGCGCATAATTATCTTTGTAATCAATCAAAATTAGAAGCTTGCCAATATCTTGTTTTACTTGCGATGACAATGATATCTTTGCTTAATATTGCAATATACAGTGCCTTGCAAAAGTATTCGGCCCCCTTGAATCTTGCAACCTTTCGCCACATTTCAGGCTTCAAACATAAAGATATGAAAATTAATTTTTTGTCAAGAATCAACAACAAGTGGGACACAATCGTGAAGTGGAACAACATTTATTGGATAATTTAAACTTTTTTAACAAATGAAAAACTGAAAAGTGGAGCGTGCAATATTATTCGGCCCCTTTACTTTCAGTGCAGCAAACTCACTCCAGAAGTTCAGTGAGGATCTCTGAATGATCCAGTGTTGTCCTAAATGACCGATGATGATAAATAGAATCCACCTGTGTGTAATCAAGTCTCTGTATAAATGCACCTGCTCTGTGATAGTCTCAGGGTTCTGTTTAAAGTTCAGAGAGCATTATGAAAACCAAGGAACACACCAGGCATGTCCGAGATACTGTTGTGGAGAAGTTTAAAGCCGGATTTGGATACAAAAAGATTTCCCAAGCTTTAAACATCTCAAGGAGCACTGTGCAAGCCATCATATTGAAATGGAAGGAGCATCAGACCACTGCAAATCTACCAAAACCCGGCCGTCCTTCCAAACTTTCTTCTCAAAGAAGGAGAAAACTGATCAGAGATGCAGCCAAGAGGCCCATGATCACTCTGGATGAACTGCAGAGATCTACAGCTGAGGTGGGAGAGTCTGTCCATAGGACAACAATCAGTCGTACACTGCACAAATCTGGCCTTTATGGAAGAGTGGCAAGAAGAAAGCCATTTCTCAAAGATATCCATAAAAAGTCTCGTTTAAAGTTTGCCACAAGCCACCTGGGAGACACACCAAACATGTGGAAGAAGGTGCTCTGGTCAGATGAAACCAAAATTGAACTTATTGGCCACAATGCAAAACGATATGTTTGGCGTAAAAGCAACACAGCTCATCACCCTGAACACACCATCCCCACTGTCAAACATGGTGGTGGCAGCATCATGGTTTGGGCCTGCTTTTCTTCAGCAGGGACAGGGAAGATGGTTAAAATTGACGGGAAGATGGATGCAGCCAAATACAGGAACATTCTGGAAGAAAACCTGTCGGTATTTGCACAAGACCTGAGACTGGGACGGAGATTTAGCTTCCAACAGGACAATAATCCAAAACATAAAGCCAAATCTACAATGGAATGGTTAAAAAATAAACATATCCAGGTGTTAGAATGGCCAAGTCAAAGTCCAGACCTGAATCCAATGGAGAATCTGTGGAAAGAGCTGAAGACTGCTTTTCACAAACACTCTCCATCCAACCTCACTGAGCTCGAGCTGTTTTGCAAGGAAGAATG
The DNA here is from genome assembly GCF_030265065.1 of Corythoichthys intestinalis. NCBI lineage: Eukaryota > Metazoa > Chordata > Actinopteri > Syngnathiformes > Syngnathidae > Corythoichthys > Corythoichthys intestinalis. The sequence goes on along the minus strand of NC_080411.1, from coordinate 14,006,137 downwards.
GGCAAGAAGGTCAGTCTCTCGATGTGCAAAACTGATAGAAACATACCCCAAGCGACTTTCAGCTGTAATTGGAGCAAAAGGTGGCGCTACAAAGTATTAACGCAAGGGGGCCGAATAATATTGCACGCCCCACTTTTCAGTTTTTTATTTGTTAAAAAAGTTTAAATTATCCAATAAATTTTGTTCCACTTCACGATTGTGTCCCACTTGTTGTTGATTCTTGACAAAAAAATAAAAATTTTATATCTTTATGTTTGAAGCCTGAAATGTGGCGAAAGGTTGAAAGGTTCAAGGGGGCCGAATACTTTCGCAAGGCACTGTATATAATAGGGCTGCAGCTATTGATTATTTTAGGAGTCGATTAATCTATCAACTAGTTAGTTCGAATAATCAAGTCATCGGATTATTTAATGCGGTGCGGAATACATTTTTGGGAGATGTAAAACAATGGCTTGATAGGATTGCACTTTCAAAAATGCATTAAAACGCGAACACAGAATAAAATTTCCGAGTTTCTTCAAACTATGCAGAATTGCACTTTCATTTGAAAATAAATTGAAATACCTGAGCTTAGCCTGAAACGGTATTAAAAATGATATAAATGAGAATCTTAAGTAAAACAAGAGAACAATTGGCTAACTTGCAGAGCAAAAGTCCACTAGCTTAAATGCTATTAAATGCTAACGTTTTTTAACAAATCATTAAAACACATGTTCCCACAAAAAACAGCTAGATTTACCTGTAAACTAAATTACGAATGCATAAAAATAACATTAGCTTATATTGGTCTTCATAGGGAGCAACTGGATTCAACCATGTTAAAAAAGTAGGGCTGTCAAACGATTAAAATTTTTAATCGAGTTAATTACAGTTTAAAAATTAATTAATCGTAATTAATCTCATTTCAAACCATCTATAAAATATGCCATATTTTTCTGTAAATTATTGTTGGAATGGAAAGATAAGACACAAGACGGATATATACATTCAACATATGTTACATAAGTATTGTATTAGTTTATTATAACAATAAATCAACAAGATGGCATTAACATTATTAACATTCTGTTAAAGCGATCCATGGATAGAAAGACTTGTAGTTCTTAAAAGATAAATGTTAGTACAAGTTATAGAAATTTTATATTAAAACCCCTCTTAATGTTTTCATTTTATTAAAATTTGTAAAAAATTTTAATCAAAAAAATAAACTAGTAGCTCGCCATTGTTGATGTCAATAATTACACCATGCTCACTCATGGTGCTGAAAGGCATAAAATCAGTTGGACCCACGCGCCAGCAGAGGGCGCCAAACACCAAAAAACAAGTAACAAGCGGACATTAAACTCTGCTGTCATTTTAATCTGTTTGAGCGGGGCATGTGCGTTAATTGCGTCAAATATTTTAACGTGATTAATTAAAAAAATTAATTACCGCCCGTTAACGCAATAATTTTGACAGCCCTATGAAAAAGTTGTCATATTTACTTCTGCCACTAGAGGGCAGTGTATCCACCCAAATCAATAAAACTAAATGCAAACACTTTCAAAACAAACCATTATAACGCCACTCTAAACGAATGCTTGAAGCAGCAAAATTTGATTCGAAGCTTTTTTTCTAATTGAATTACTCCAGTTAATCGATTTAGTTGTTGCAGCAATTATATATGACAAAAAATTTTATGTCCAGAGTGATATAACAGTAAATAATGTGATTTATGTATATGCCCATGCCTCGTCAAATCGCACCAAATAATCAGTGATGAGTCAACCATCCAAATAATCGTTTCTTTATACATTGGAAATAAGTTCAATAGAGTTGTTTTGAATTCAGTTGAATTAAAAAAATATATATATTCTGGATTGATTTTTGTATCATTTTATGTATGAAAAACGATTATAATAATAATGATAAAGATTATAATTGACATCATTGATTTTACTTGCTGTTTTTTGTCAGAGCAACCTGCTGTCAACAGAGGACAAACTTTACCAAGCCAACAATGTAATTTCAGACTTAAAAAGGTGATGATTGCCATTATTTCTACATTGGAAAATCAAGAAGATAATTGTTTTTTTCTTCTTGTTTATCACCTTGATTCAGAACTATTTCTAAATTGGAGTCTCAAGTCCGACAGCTGGAACACGAGAACCAGGCGAGGGTTCGCCATACCGCCCGTAGTGACCCCCGGCCCTCCGGTGCTGGGTGAGCGGCTAATGTAGCCATCCACGTCTTTACGCACGAGGGGAGGAGCGTCACGTTGATTTTTAAAATTTTATTTTGGACGTCTCCCTCAGTCTTTTCCACCATCCCGACCTGCTGCGTTCACCTGGCAGAGCCGACGCTGAGCCGGACGTCACCCGTAGACGGTCGCCCCGTCCTGAGGTCCCATCGTCCGAGCATGCGTTAGTTTCCGACACCTCCATAAGGTGGGTATCGCTTCATTATCCAACAACGCTCTTGAGTTAGCAAGTGCAAAGTGTGGTAAAGTGAATTTCCAGGATTTGCCTCAAAGGCATCGTCCGCTGCACTAGTGGTCCCTGTCGTCCTGCTCGGTCGTCCAGCGCCTGGCATTCCCGGCGTCCTACGGGTTGGTCTGCTCGGTCGTCCGCTGCCTGGCATCCATTCGGTTGTCTTCTGTCGGCGCCTGGCCGTGCGGCTTGGCCGTTCGTTGCCGTTGACTCTGGTTGCGGGTCTTACCAAATGCGCTACTGCCCTCCAGTGGCCAGTTTTATTGATTTAAAATGGATTTTCAGCTTTGTGCTTTGGAGCTAAATTGAATCACGACCCAGAGATGTCTTTTTTGGGGGGGGGGACATAAAAGATGTACAGTGGGGAGAACAAGTATGGGTTTTCCCATTGACAGTGTATCAAATACTTGTTCTCCCCACTGTATAAATACGTTTTTGGGACACTGAAACAATTAAAAATAGAACGTATTTATACGTTTTTGGGAGCAAATGAGTTAATCGATTACTGAAATTATCAATAGCTGCAGCCCTAATTATCGGACAACTCTACAATTTGTGTGTGTGAAACTATCTGCAGTCAGGCATTGGCATTAAATTAGTTAAAAGCATTTCAAGGCATTAAATGAGTGTTTTCCGAAATTTCCAGGTTCGCGGTGAATCAGTAATTGGCACGCTTTTGCTCAATAGACGATGTTTATTGATTAGAAAATGCAGAATAAATGAGATTTATTGATTACAATCCCACAAGAGCAAGCAAACAGATATCAAAAACAAGCAAACAAATGGTAACGTGATGCTAGATTTGAGTTTGTCAACCCCAGAATCCCCGCGCTATGTTACAGCACAACCAAGTGTCCCCTAGCAATAAAAATCGCTAACCGTGACAAGTGAGTGGGAAGCCAGCAACACTCCAGTAAAGCGGCAAAGGGGCAAAGCCAGGCGATCATGGGTTGCCCGGAAATGTCCGGTTTTGTAAGGACGCACCCCTAGGAGGCGGAGAGGCCAACTTCCGCCCCCGAGCGGTGCGGCCCCGTCCAATCACAAACATTTAAGCTACTTTTGGTTCAGCCCCCTTGAAGAAGGGCTTTTCACATGGGACAAATGAGCTGTGCTGCAATAGATGCCAACAAATGGTAAATATTATGGGTGCAAAACAAGTTATCTCTATGGGACCCAGGCGTGTAACTATGGGACCCAGGCGTGTAGTAAAACAATACTATGGTGCAAAACAAGTTATCTCGTGAGTTTCTCAAGCGTGTCTCCTAACTATGGGAACAAGGTGAAAAACAATAGAAGTTGTTACAATCATACATCACAAAAGCATAATGTAATATTTTTCCACATCAATGAGATTTGCTGATACCTGTAGAAACCCTGGTTTTATGCAAGTACATACCGACTTATTTTTGAGAGAAGACATGTTTGGTCTACTGCAATCCCATATTAAAATGTGGGCTCTTGTGTCTTATGTGTATGTTTTTCCGGAATTTCATCCAATTGGGTGGTGGACTTTTTAAGATGTACTGAGTTTTTCCTAGCTCAGTCTTCCTCTGCTTCTGCAGGAGTACGTCCCCCCGCGACCCCGACCGAACGCCGCCCCCGTCCAGGCTTCGGGAGGAGGGCGCCGGTCTCTTGACGCCTATCATGAGGGCGTTGATCGAGATGGAGGAGACTCGAGCCACCGAAAGCAGAGCTCCCTGTAAGAACGGTTAACACGTCAGAGCCTTCTTAGAACCGATCCACGACCCTTCTGCTCACTCGCAGGGCTGGCCAATCACAGGCCATCGACGTGCGGTGTAAAAGCTCCGCTCAAAAGTCAGAGGAGCTTGTCCCCAGACGGTCACCGATCCTCCTCGCTGCCCCCGGCAGCATTACGGAGCACCATCACTACCACGCCGTGTACGTATGGACGTCAGTTTTGTATTTTGTTTTGGAATTTCTTTGATCGGCCGGATCATTTCCAGGCCTTGCGTTTATTCCTATTGCGTTCCCCGTCAGCAAAGAGAGAGATGTTGCTTGCCCCGTTGCCGGCTAAGGGCAGCCCCAAGCGCTGCCCCTCCGAGAACTACTCCACCGCCTTCGGTCACATGATGCCGCGCGAGGAGCATCTCGGAAACAGGTTGGTCCACAGTTGATCTTGTTCTAAAATATAATATTTTATGTTTAGTGGCCCAAAAGTTCTCAGTTCCTCCCAAAAACTATTTTATGGAGCAAAAAAACAAAATTTCAATGGCCCATTCAACCTCCCATATTATTCATTCATTTGTTGGAGTCACTAATACACCCACAAAAAATCCTTCATTCACTCTTATTGACTTTCAACACAGACCCACAAAAAACCAAAATATCTCCATTGGTAGACCAACTACCGTAATTGTCGGACTATAAGCTGCTACTTTTTTCCATCATTTTGAATCCTGCAGCTTATAGTCCAGTGCGGCTTATTTGTTGATTTATTTCAGTTAAAATGGAACACTTTATTTGACAGCGGTGTCATAAGACTGTCATAAGACCATCATAATTATGACATGACACTGTCATGGGCATTACTGAATGCTTATGTCATTAGGTGTCATCTGGCAAATGATGTCACTAACTCCATTTATGTCCAGCTTGAATTTTTACATCCAAAACTGAGGTAATTTGCCAGATAACACTAAATGACATCTGTTATAAGCATTCTTAAATTCTCATGACAGTGTCATATCATAATTATCATTGTCTAATGACAGTCATATGGTGCCACTGTCAAATATAGTGTTACCAAATACCATAACTAGCAATAATGAAACAACTGGAACAGTACCTGAAGAAATAATTAGAACAGAACATGAATTTTGCTAGTTATTTGCATCTGCCGCGCTGCAGTGCATGCTAGGAGGCATGTTGGACAACAACAGTGTTGACCGCAGGTGGTAGCAGAGGTTGACTGTCTCGCCCAAGGGAGCAGTGATGACCAAATGAAGCTTTGAAACCAAGTGGTTCAAAACTTCATGGGGGTTCATTTGGTCTTATGAAAGTCGATTGAGTTTGCTGTCAAATGAAGTATTACCGGTTAATATCTTTTGGTGTTAATATCGCATAATACAGTGAGGATAGCTGCGGCCTATAGTCCGGTGTGGCTTACCTATGAACAAATGCCGTTTTCATGCCAATTTTGGTGGGTGGCGGCTTATAGTCAGGTGCGCCTTATAGTGCGAAAATTAGGGTATCCTTTTTCCACCCACAGATGTGATGCACACGTCGACCACACGAGGCGCCATTCCTTCCACAGCAGCAGTCCCAGGAAGAAACTCCACTTCGAGTCATCCGACCAGCAAGGTAATCAAACCGAGTGACGCAAACTAGGAGTATTTTCTAGAGCTGTCCCGACTAGTCGACGTTGTCGACGTCATCGATGACGTAAATGCGTCGACGGGCAAAACATACCGTCGACGGGTATTGACGGGTTTAAAAAAAATTACATGCGGATAAAGTTTAGAATGGCGGGCGCTCGCGATGCAAGCGGTTGTGACGAACACCCCCAAGGGGGCCGCTGTTATTTCAATGGGACCGGCATTGTCAGGTTGAGCAAAGAGGAAGAAAGTGGGCGAGCGAGAGAGAGAGCGAGCGAAACAGAGGGAGTGAGATCGGTGAGTTTGGAAATTCCGCGCTGCGCGGATAGCGTGGAGTTCAGTGGCTGCAGCCCCTGTGTTTTTGTTTTGGACAATAAAAGTATCGATAAAGAGCCATCCGAAGCCTCTCGGTGTTTTTATGAACGCCGCCGCTTTCCTGAGGAGGACATGGGCCGAACCAACGACAACGAGCCAAGTGAATCGCCGGTTCACTCCTCATTATGGTGAGGAGTTGAAAACATCGCTAATTACCAAAAAGGGCAGAATTGGTGACACATGAAAGTAGCATAAAGCCAAAAAAGCGGACCGGAATAGCCAGAGCCTGGAATATTTCAAGGAAAATATGGAGGGTGCCACTGTGTGTACTCTTTGCTAAGCTGAGCTCGTATACCAAGGTAGCACATCAGCTAAGAACGAACACTTGAAGCGCCGTCACCCAACTATTTTTTTCCCAAGACAACAAGCAACAACAAGATAGCAGATTGTAAGTCCATACAACTTTCTAACGGTTTTTTAAAATGGAAGTTACCTTTATGTGCGTCGTATCAACGTGCATTTTTATTTAATAAAATAATTAATTTATATATAATTTTATATATATATTTATTATTATTAAATTTATAAGGATCATGGAAGCTCCCCCTTGGGGAAAATATATACATACATCCTGTATATACATAATATAATGAAAATATATATGGAAACAGCACTGGCCTGCTTACTGTAATCCATGACTGCACTAATGTTAGACACTTTATATTATAAAGTATCATTGTGTATATACATATTGTAGTATACTATAAAATTAATACTGTATATTTAATTTTTGTTACTGTGAGTATGTGTGCCTCTCATTCAAAATAGTTGTAATATTTCAGTGTGCCTTCTACTTTATCTATTTTCAGGTTAAAACAAACAAAAGTTGAACAGTTTTTTCCCCTCCCCCAAAAATGCGGAATGCACACCAGAAAAAGCATCTGAACTCACACAAAGTATTCTGAAAATGGTTGTCCGGGACATTGCAATTCATTTTAACATTTAGAACAATATAGACAATGACATACCACAAAAAGAGTAAGAATTGTTTTGACTCCTGTTAAAGAGGTGAAGTCTCTGTTTCTGTTTACATTTTTTTTTTTTTTGCACGAGTTAATGCCAGCATCATTTGACCTCATTGTTTGTGATTTATTATTATTATTATTATTAATTATATTGATTTATGTTATTTATTTATACGTTAATAAAGAATGTAGGTGTTCCAAAATGTTTTTTGTGAATTAATAAGCTTCAACAAAAATTTAATGATTAAAGTAGTTTAAAAAAAAATAAAAAATTATTAGATTAGTCGACTAATCGTAAAAATAGTCGGCTGACTAATCAGGAGGAATTTAGTCGTTTGGGACAGCCCTAGTATTTTCATTTTTTATTTTTTCTGTCCCGACCAGACGTCGACGCCGGCCGCAACGTCCAAATTCAGTCGTTGGAGGAAGCCGAGAGACTTTTTGACGAGCTCACGCGGGAAAAACAAGAGGTTTTATTTTCAGTTTTACTTTGACGCCTACGCAATTCCCCACGTGATTTTATCTTTGCCTGTGCGCAGATCGAAGCGACTCTCAGCCGCATGCCGCCGTCGTCCTCGGGCGCTCGAGTGAGCATGAAGACCAGAATGGACCAGGTGAGTTGCGCTATTGACGTATTTTTCGAACCTGGCCTAGCATGTGTCAATGTTGTGGCATTAGCAGTGCAATGACAGTGACGCTTCAGTGCTAACTTGAACGTTGGTTTGCTCGGCAGGTGGCCTTAGAGGAGCGGCTGGAGCTGGTGAACCGAGATCTTGGGGCCATCCGCATGACACTCAAGAGGTTCCACGTCTTGCGCTCCTCCGCCAGCATGGCGTAGCAACATGCTATGCTTTTTTAGGAACGTACTAGCTACCACTCGGGGATACTTTTGATACATCTTTTTTGGAAGTCTATATTTTTTGTACCAGATTTATAGATTCTTTAAACAAAACAAACAGAAAGGACCTGGATGTGCGTATAGTCCAAATAGAAGAACTTTTCACAGAGCCGCAATACCTTTTTTCATGCTTTTGTTTACATCGCTGACATGGAATGAAATGCTTTTGTTTTTTTGGACATTGCTACTTTGTTTGTCTTCTTTTTTTGTTTTTATAAACACATTTTTTAGGGTTGCAGGAGGTCTTGAGCCAGCACAATCATGTCTCCTGTCAAATGATCTCAGTGTAAAATAAATGAAGCATATTTTCTTTTATGAATAAGTGTGATCATTATCGGGATACAATGATTACCGAAAGGAAACAAAAGCTAAATAACATGCAATCGAGCAGCAGAATGACTAAAAGTGTGATTTAAATTTTTTTGTTTTGTTTTTTTTACATTTGGATTTTTTTCAGGACTTTGTGTATTAATAAATTATACGATTTTTCCTGTACAAAAAGTCAACTTTTTCAAAAATGATCAATTACAACTGGTACAAACGACTAGTTTGATCATATACAGTACTTATCACTGATTATTTTTGTGATTATTGGACTAATCAGCTTAAAGATCAAATGTAGCGGTGAAACGATTAATCGACAGCTAGTCGATTAGCAAATTAATCGACAACTATTTGATAATATTTTAGGACCTTCTTCATAAACTTGTCTAAATTCTTTAAATTATAACATGCATATAACCTCAGCTATAAATATCAGATTTCATAATTTTGTTAAGTCAAAGTAGGACATGAACAATAATCTGCTTTTACTTTGGGAAAACAATTCACATTTTTGCATATTTTCAGACATCTTACTGTCTAAATAAAATATAATTACCTTCTTTTTATGGTTGGGTTGAAACAAGCGGTTGCGCGTTGTCTGGGCAAATTAAAAATAGTGGGCTTAATGAGCCATGAAACTGCTATGGCAGCGTATAGACGTATTGTTCTATCAAACAACAATTCGTTTTGGCTTAAAATACAGCAGTTTATTTTAAAGAGTGCAAGAGCTTTTTCAGCCTTGTCTGTGTTCTACGCCATATGTCTACATATATTTACATATAAAATGGATGAAAGGATCCAATTTCGGGGGGGAGGGAGGGGGACAATTATTTAAATAAATAGAAATAAATACAAAAAAAAGCCATAAAAAAAAATAAATTAAAAATTTTAATCAAATTTAAAACATTTGGTTTTTTTTCTCCTTGTTTTTTTTTTTTAGTTTGTTTCGTGACCTCATGTATCTTAACTCTTAGATTGGACGTCTATTGCCGTCAACAAATCTTTTCAATCTTGATTTCTCTCATACTAACAATCGTGACCTGGGCTGCCAATGAATGAATTAAGCTAATGGGAACTTCTGAATGTCCCTGAAAGGGTAAACTAATATGAACCTCAAAATATTTTATTCTAGTACTCCTATTTTTTTAATTTACTTTTTGTGAGTGGCCCAATTTACATTGACATTGTCCGACACTTTTTAAGATTTAATAAAAACAATCTGAATTTTTCTCACTCTTATCGATATTTTATTGTTTCTATAATTGTTTCTTTTCAATCCCGTCACAATTTTATGATTATGAATGATGTTTTTTTAGATTCAAAAATCACAAAAATAAACTTATTTTCATAATTTTTTTGATATTTTCTTCCTGTTATTTACTGTTTGTATGTTTTAGTCATTTTTCTAAGTATTTGTATTTCATCTTTTCTACTACTGATATACATGATAAAAAGTATTTTTAATTTTTTTCTAAAAAAATCCGTGAAAACCAACCAAAATATTCAGAAAAAATATATAAAATGAGGATGATGATGAATGAATTAAGCTAATGCTAACTTCTGAATGTCCCTAAAAGGCATAGGCGGAGTTTGACTTTTGGGGCAGGGGAGGCACAACATGTTGATGACCCCGAAACGCAGTGTCAGCAATAAAATTAACTTACAACAATATTTATAATAATAAGTTGACAATGAGCGTTTTTTTGTTCCACATCATTCTTGCGGGGAATTCTAAATCAGGCTGCTTAGGCAATACTTTTCGCCAAGATTGTCAACCATTGAATATGGTACGCCCGCCGGTGTTGTACCAATGTAGTCACCCCTGTCAAAAATTGTATCCCCGGGGCAGAGTCATATGGAGGTAGATCTGTGTCTTTATTTTTCAATCCCAAAAAAAGTTGCTTCAATAAAAAAAAAAAAAAAAAGTTGCTTCAATCAAAATATATATTTTCAATTAAAAAAAATCTGTTTGAATGCAAAAATCAATTCGAAACTCAGAAAAAATGCATGTGGAAGCTATTTTTCTTTGATTGAAATTTTTTTTGGATTGGAGTCAAGTATGTTTTTTTTTAATGTGTTTGGGCCACATTTTGGCTAGGACGTTTTGTCTTTCTTATTCAATCAAAAAAATTGCTTCAGAAAAAAAAAACATTTTCAAAAGGAAAAATTACTTCAATCAAAAAAAGAAAATCAACTATAGAAAACTTTTTTAAATGCGAAAAATATTTGAGATTTGAAAATTTGCATTTGAACACTTAATTTTTCATTGAAAAAGTTTTATTTGATTGAAGCAATCCTTTTTGTGTTTGGGCCATATTATGTGTAGGACATTTGTGTCTAAATCATTCAATCCCAAAAAAAGTTGCTTCAACCCAAAAAATATTTTCAAAGAAAAAAATCATTTCAAAAATAAAATTGCCCTCCACTATTTTTTTCTTTTTTTAAATTATATGCAAAGCAAATGACCGTCTAAGGTGCAGGTCACATGATCTGTTCGAAAAATAATTTTGACCCATTACAAAAATATATTTTTTTGTTCATTTCATTCATTTTTGTTGCAGTTTTATTGCTTTACAACTTTTATATTTACAGGAAATTCAATTTCATGCAATTACATTTTTCAGCCACCAGGGTGGGGCCCCCCTTAAAATCCGCTTATGCTAAAAGGGTTAAATTTGTCATATTAATTTCGTAATATTGTTATTGTTGAGGTGGTTGCAGCTCAACGTTGCATTCGTAGGAAGAACTGACAGAGAATAAGTTGTCTTTTAGCCAAAACTCGGCGTATTTAATTTCCATTGACATGCGGATACATCCTCTGTCATTACTGTCTTCACAGGCAATCCCACAAATCAAAGTCATCAAAGTCAAACAAGAAGAAGTAATAAAAGTAGCACTTTAGACAATTAAGTCCCATCCTGCCATCTTGTGGCGAAAAGTTAATATGTCAATAATAACAAGCAATAGGAGCATTATTTCCACATCAACTGAGGACACATTTATGAATACAAAACAGTTCCTCCACCATTTCTCTCAACAGTTATCATTTGCTTCTAGTACTCCTTTTTTTGTATTTTCTTTGTATGACCGTAATAGTCCGCCGCAGAAGTTAACATTGACCGAAACGACCAATTTGAAACATTTTAGCTTTAGCCGAACAAGTAAATGTGCATGTAATGACTCATTATCCCGCTAGAGATCGCCATTTTGTCTTCCTCCCCTCTGCGTTTTGACGTCAGCTCCCCCCCACCGAAAGCAACAGCACGCACGGACAGAAAGACGAACGGACACCCATCAGCGTCCGACGACGAAACACCACCGTCAAACGAAATATGGAGCTTACGAAGTCTACGCGCAACGTTCTGTGATTGAACCCGGCCGGAAAAAGCTCCCGTTCCCTGGACATGCCGCGCCGAGGCTGCCGCCGACGCGGCGGGAAGAAGACAGCCGGAGATTGACCGTCGCCAGCCGGCCGAGCCTCAGGTGAGCGCACCCAGGAGAGATGGATGGAAGCTAGTCCGGAGTGTTAGCATATGACGTCAGGCGGAAATGTTGCCAAAAGCCGTACGTATGAGTACCAACGACGACATTCACACCCTGTTAAACTCATTGGTTGCCATTGACGGGGATAGACGTCCAATTCATTTGAACAGAGAGGGGGCTGTTGGGTCGCTTCCAGCCCCTCCCTGTTCAAATCAGTCCCCACCCTGTTCAAATGGATTGGACGTCTATCGACGTCAATGGTAATAACTGTTATCGTGCATCATTTTCCTGATGCATATCAGTACAGTAATGATTAGGTGGGGGGCAATGTGTTGGTGGTGGTGGAGGTCTTGTCATGGGTTGCTACGTCATTGGATGCTATTTATAGCTGGGTAAACACAGCATGTCAATGACTGCACAGACACACTTGACCTTTGATTTTTATTGTCATGAAATAACCATTTTATTTAATTATTGTTATGGTAATGTATGACAGGCTTGTGGTATTTTCCTCAAATTTAATATTTGGTGCTTTTTAAAAAATATTTTGTTTTATTCAATCTATTTTATGATATTTATGTGGTGAATTTCAACTGCTTTCCCCAGATAGCAGACCGACGTTGAAAAGATGTTGGATCAACATTCAGCTGTCGATCTTATATCGTTGAGTCAACGTCACTTTTGCACCCCAAATTAAAACCGAAACGTCATTTCGATTATTTTTTTATATTGGAACAACGCTGAATCAACGTTATGTTTTCGACTAAAACTCCCGCTCATCCATATTTCCATGACTTTTCAATCATATTTCCCGGTCAATCATAAATCAACTATTTGTCAACATTAGTTCATCAACTATAAAATAATGTTAACCCAATTGCCCAACACACCATAGAACAACATTGTTTCAACGTCACTGCCGTGTGTCATCGGTATTTGCAACATTGATTTAACGTTGTTTATCATCGAAAATTTCGTCAACCATACTGATGATTTTGATGCAAAATCAACGTTTATTCAATGTCGGTCTGCTATCTGGGTTATTTATTTTTAAATTGACAAATAAGGTAAGAATGTACGTTTTCCGTTCTTTTTGCCTACGTAGTAATTCAATACTTAACATTACAATACTTGGTTTTAGTTTGTTTTTAGATTTAATTGAAATATATATATTATCAGATTTTTTTTTTCACGTGTGTATTATCACGCTTATTGACATTTTGTCAGTTTCTATCACATTTGTATCACTGTCACAATTTTATGATTATGAATAGGGTTTTTTTTTTAGATTCGAAAAGCAAATTTTTTGAAATATTTATTAATTTTCAGTATTCATTAATTTTTATGTATTTTTTCTATTATGTTTTGTTCATTTTTTAAAGTATTTTTTTTTTCATTTCTTTCTATTTTTGAAACACATTACCAAAAAAAGTACATTATACATTCGTTAAAGTAGGATTTAAAAGAAAAAATGAAAAAACAAGTGAAAACCACAATAAAGAAAAATATTCAGAAAAAAAATACCCCCAAAAATAGAAAACAAATATTAATATGAAAAGACAAAACACACCACGCCAAAAAATATTCACTCATTCAAAAAATACTCAATTTTACTCATTCATTCATTCATTCATTCAATTTTGTAGGTATTTTTTCTGTTATTTTCTATTTCTATGGTTTCTAAGTATTTTTTCTATTGTTGATATACATGAGAGAAAGTACATTTTAGTTTAAGAAAAGCAGTATTTAAAAGAAAATATTTAGGAAAATAGAAAAAAAATCTAAAACAAAAAATACTCAGAAAACCAATATTAATATGAAAAAAAAAACACACCACCAAAAAAAAAGTTTTTTCTAAGTGAATGCAATATTTTTGTATTATACCGTATTTGTAACTTGACTTATTACGGTACTCTATTTGCTCATATGTCAAATACTTTCCTCTCCATTAGTGTATTACATTCAACACGTTGGCATCCCGTCTGTCTTTTGTCAAATGTCAGCGGGCGAGCGTTTGCATGACTTTGTGTCGGAGGTGTCTTGTTTACAAGTGACATCATTGCTACACGGGCTATTATTACGCAGAAACGATGCCGTGCCGTTGTGGGACCGTTACACTTGCTGTGGTATCCTTGTCAACTTCTATTACATTGTTAAAAAAAAAACTCTAACCCTAAACCCTAACCCTAAGGGGTGGGAACCTCTGAGTAGCGCACGATACAATTTGCGATACAATGCTCACGGTACCAATGATCTCACAATATGGAGACTCAACGATCATCAATACATGGGTCAAGCTCTTTACCTCCTTCTGCTGTGAATTTCAATGAGTTTATCGCTAGTAGGCGTCCAATCTGTTTGAAGTGGGAGGGTGGCAGCCATTGTTGTTTTTGGCAGCCCTTTTAATTTACGTGTTTGTCTTTTGGACAAAAATACTTGTTAGTCGTAGTCATATATTGGTCATTTCAAAATGTGTTCGTCTTCGTCTAGTTTTAGTCAACAAATTTCGTCTATTGTTAGTCGACAGTTAATCAAAATGTTGTCGTCTGTAAAATTCAAACATTTTAGTTAAAAAATAAATAAAGGTTTGCAACAATTTCCAATGAACATAGACAGACGAGCTTCATTGGTGTTGCATTGAATGAGGTGTCTCCAAACTTTTGGCCTATACTGTATTTTTTTTGTCTTTATTACCAAAACTGTCACTTGCCCTAAACTTTTCTTGAATGGCATATCCATGAACCTTGTGTGATGCTTTTTAATCAAAACAACTTGAGCAAAAGCCAGGAGATTCAGAGCCTCACCTGAATATTGGAAAAATATGCCACTATAAATAAAGGACACTGACTTGTGTGTATCATCACATCTCTTATACACTATAGAGTGGTATGAAAAAATATCTGAACCTTTAGGATTTTCTCACATTTCTGCATAAAATCACCATCAAATGTGATCTTATCTTTGTCAAAATCACACAGATGAAAAAGCAGTGTCAACTTTAGCTAAAACCACCCAAACATTTATAGGTTTTCATATTTTAATGAGGATAGCATGCAAACAATAACAGACAGGGGAAAAATAAGTAAGTGAACCCTCTGCCTAAGGAGACTTAAAGAGCAATTGAAACCAATTTTTACCAAACAATTTAAGTCAGGTGTGCACCCAATCAATGATGAGTGGTTTAAAGCTGCCCTGCCCACTATAAAACACACACCTGGTAAGAATAGTCTCGATGAGAAGCATTGTCTGATGTGAATCATGGCTCGGTCAAAAGAGCTGTCTGAAGACCTGCGATCAAGGACCTTTGATTTGGATAAAGTTGGGAAAGGATACAAAACCATCTTAAAAAGTCTGGATGTTTATCAATCGACAGTCAGAGAAGTTGTCTACAAATGGACAGAGTTTGGTACTGTTGCTTCTCTCCCAAGGAGTGGCCGTCCACCAAAGATGACGCAGAATACTCAGAGAGGTAAAAAAAAAAAAACATAGAGTGTCTGCTAAAGACTTACAGAAATGACCGGCATAGTCCAATATCTATGTGCACACATCAACTATATGTAAAACTATGGCCTAGAATTGGGTTCATGTGAGGACTCCACGGAGGAAGTCACTGATGTCTAAAAAAAAAACATTGTTGCTCGCAAAAAGGCACTTGGACACTCCACAGAAGTTAAGGCAAAATATTTTGTGGACTGATGAAAGCAAAGTTGAATTGCGTGGGAGTAACACACAACGTCATGTGTGGAGGAAAAATGGAACAGCTCACCAACATCAACACCTCATCCCCACCGTGAAGCATGGTGGAGCTGGCATCATGATTTGGTGCTGTTTTGCTGCCTCAGGGCCTGGACAACTTGCAAACATTAATGGAAGAATGAATTCGAAAGGAAAATCTGAGGCCGCCTGTCAGACAGTTGAAGCTAAAAAGAGGACGGATGCTGCAACAAGACAATGATTCAAAGGTAAATAAACTTCAGAATGGTTTCAGAAGAACAAAATACACGTTCTGGAGTGGCCAAGTCAAAGTCCAGACTTGAACCACATTGAGATGCCGTGGCATGACGTAAAGACATGCCTGACATCCCAGGAATCTGACTGAACTACAGCAGTTTTGTAGAGGAAAATGGGCCATGATTAGTCCTGCTCGATGTGCTAGACTGATCTGCAGCTACAGGAAGCGTCTAGTTAAAGGTATTGCTGCCAGAAGGGGGGCCGCAAAATAATAAATGTGATGGTTCACTTTAGGGGTGCACGATATCCATTTTTTGACACCGATATTGATAACTTCCTGCTACTCAAGGCCGATACCGATACGATAACCGATAATATATATATATATATAACTTTTTCAATGTATATTTACCTGAGCTTTTGAACACCTGTAGGTCAAAAATACTAGTGGTTGATTCAGCATAGATTTGCCTTTGACCAAACCAGAATTTTCATGATGACATGAACATTATTATAATAAACAAATCAAAGACAAGAACAGTTTTGACTTCAAAAATGCCCATATTATTTTTTTCAAATAAATATAATTTGAGTCAATCACAATCAATCAGTCAATATCAATGACGATGTGTTCCCCTGAACAATGCGCACTGATCTAAAACAAACATAAACCCAACATGTATTGTGATTTGTCAGCAGATAAAACATTTGGTGCAACAGAAAAGGAGACTTTTGTCGTCTTGGTCCATGAAACAACTTTCTTAACCTGGCAATTATAGAACAGCAAGCCTATCAATAACCAAAAGGCCTCTCAAGAACTTGTAAATAACACTGTAAAATGCAAACATTTGCTAATTGCCATAGTAAGGTTTATAAATCATTGAAGGAAAAATACAGCCTCTAGAATGCTAACAATACTTAGCATACTGGCAATACAGGAGTCGAAACAAACACTCACATCCCAATCCGACACTGTGCCAAAAATATTATTAATAGGCCCAATAATATATAATGTTATTTGAGTTATTGGGATGATGTCATAATTCCTATTATCAGACCGATAATTATCGTGCACCTCTAGTTCAGTTACTTATTTCTCCCCATTCTGTCATTGTTTGCATACTATCCTCATTAAAATATGAAAACCTATAAATGTTTGGGTGCTTTTAGTTGAAGCAGACACTGTTTTTTCATCTGTGTGATTTTGACAAAGACATTTGATGGGGATTTTATGCAGAAATCTGAGAAATTCCAAAAGGTTCAGATACTTTTTCATACCACTGTATACTGTATGACGGGTGTGATGATACACACAAGTCAAGTCACGGTTCAGTACGTACTTTGGTACAGGGGTCACGGTTCGGCGCGGTTTCAGTACAACAGGAAAACCAAAAAGGTTTTTTTTCCCTCAACGCATTTGAAAGTTAAAGTTTGTATACCAGTACACTCTTGTATAAGTGAAATTTTAAAAAAGAAAAAAAAAAGAAAAAATGAGTTTAATTCAATCAGTTGACATAAAAATCTTTGATGTGAAAAATGTAATAACGTGTAGAACATGAAAAGTAACGTCAGTTACTTTCATGAGTAATTAATTACTCTTACAATGAGGTAACTGAGTTACTAACTCAATCACTTTTTGGGACAAGTAATTTTTTTACTGTAACTAATCACTTTATTAACGTAAGATTAACAACACTGCCTATTGGCGACTATAAAGAGCGTCAAATAAATGCCATTTCGCCAAATGGCTCTCCTCTAAACTTATACTGACCAGAAAAGTCAAGTGGCTCTGCTTTAGACCGGCCATTGTTTTAAGGGGACACTCGGCATTCTGAAGCTAATCCTCAAGCGAATGCTATGCTAATGCTAGGAGTTACCTTTAGTGTCTGATGATCACTCAGCACAGACAGCAGAAATCATTTATTAACTTTTCTTATACAGTTTGAGGCTAAGCACAGGTATTTTACTTTATTTTTAAATGCATTTGTTGCTCTTGCGAAATGAAAGTTCAATTCTGCATAGTTTGAAAGAAACACAAATGGGAATTTTTATTTTATATTCGCTTTTGAAAGTGCAATCTTAGCAAGCATGTATTTTACATCTCCTAAAATTTATTCTGCAATGCCGTAAATGTTCTTAATCCGATTACTCGATTATTTGAACTAATCAATTGATAAATTAATCGATTAAATAAATAATCAATGTTTTGTGTATTAGTTGTGTTAGGCTTTTGTGTTTGTCGGTGCAACTGAAGAGCAGATTACTTTAAGATTTTGAGTTCAGACTACTGCACAGAAATCAGTCAGAACGAACCAAATTCCTCTGTGGAATCCCTCAAGGGTCAATTCTTGGACCACTCTTTTTTTAACATCTATATGCTTCCCCTAGCTCAGATTATGGAACAGTATGACATCTCCTATCAAACCTATGCAGATGACACACAACTCTACATTTCTGTGTCTCCACATGATTATAGTCCCTTAGTCTCCCTGAGTAAATGCATTCATCAAATCAAGGAATGGATGTGCTAGAATTTTCTCCAGTTAAATGTGGACAAGACAGAAGTGATCATTTTTTGGGCCAAAAAAGGAAAGGTCAAAGATAAGCAGGCACCTTAGCACAATGTCACTTACAGCTACAAATCAAGTCAGGAACCTTGGCGTAATTATTGACTCAGTCCTAATATTTGATAGCCATCTAAAGTCCATCACTAAATCTGCTAATTACCACCTAAAAAATATAGCCAGAATTAAGGGGCTTCTGACTCAACAAGACTTGGAAAAACTAATGCATGCATTCATTTTCAGCAGATTGGGCTATGTATATTTACAGGTCTTGATAAAAAATCAGTCAGGAAGCTGCAGCTAGTACAGAACGCTGCAGCCAGACTCCTCACAAATACAAGGAAACTGGACCACATTACACCGGTTTTGAAATCGTTTCACTGGCTTCCAGTGAGTCAAAGGATAGACTACAAAATACTACTGCCCGTCTACAAAACTCTTAATAGCCTTGGACCAAAATACATGCTTGATTTGTTAGATTCCTATGAAACATCTAGACCCCTGAGGTCGTCTGGAACCGGTCTCCTGTATGTTCCAAGAACAAGAACCAAGCAGGGTGAGGCAGCATTTAGTTATTATGCTCCTCACCTCTGAAACAAGTTACCTGAAGGTCTGAAGTATGCTCAAACTTTAAATCAGACCTAAAAACGCTTTTGTTTAGCACTGCATTACCATAATTGTCTATATATTTCAATCTGTTTGCTTTCTATTCCTCTAGTGCTTATCTCCATTGCTGATTTCAATTATTAGTAGTGGTAGTAGTATTTAAAAAAAAAAAAAAAAAAAAAAAAGTTATTTTGTTATTATTATTATTTATTTTTTTTCTATTCGTGATTAAATGCGATTTTTATGTATAATTTTATTTCCTATTTCGATTATCTTTGTTTTTACGTTCTATTGATTTTAATGTGATTTTTATGATCTTCATGTGATGTAAAGCACTTTGAATTGCCTTGTGTCGAATTGTGCTACATAAATAAATTTGCCTTGCCTTGCCTTCAAATCAGAAGTACAATTTGGTTGACTTGAAGTATCAAGATCTGTTTGTTTTTGAAGGTAGCACACACGCAGTCATTCACGTAAAGGTGTTGTGTGTTGCTTTTTGTATTTGAGTGCGTATGTGTATTGTATGCAACTGAAGTGCAGTTTACTTAAGATTCTGAGTTCACACTACACATACATCCAGATGACTACAAATTTGGAGTACAACACAGCAGCAGGTTGACTTCATATTTCAAGTTCTGTTTGTTTTCGAAGGCGGCACGCAGGCATTCGCGTAAAGGTGTTGATGATGAGTCGACAAATGAAGCCTTAGCAGACCCGTGTGTTGACAGCCTGATTGTGTTAGCGTGCGCGTCTGGCCGTAATCACGGCGAGCGAGTGTGCATCCTGCTCCGCCGCAATTGAAAAGCTTCAGGCTGAACATTGATTGGCATCGCAGGGAGAGAGGGAGGCCCATTGGACGCATCACAACAAAGTCGGCAAATCAGAGTAAAAGCCTCCTGCGTTTCCATGGCAACAGAGCCAGAGGAAGGGAGGGGTGCTGAATAATATGTGTTTCCATATCTGTGTATGCTTGTACTGTATATACGGTCATGCGAAAACATTAGGACACCGCATTAAATATTCAGTTCTTTATTAAGAAATGTTCACATATCAATGTATGAAATATATAATATATCAACAAAAATGCATATTCTAACTGAGGAAAAAGTTAGGACACCCTATTACTTAATAGCTAGTGTTACCCCTTTGGCTGAAATATACACATACAGAAAAATAGCCGTTGCCATTAAATGGTCATATTATAGGCTACAATGTTGAATTACTTTATTATAGACTTCACTATCAGTTGACGGGACACGGGGCTCGGGGCCGATCCGTAGGAGGCCTATTTTTAAAGAAATAAAATTCAAATATTTTCAAAACCAAAGCCACTGGTGACCCAAAACCAAAGCAGCCACCTCCCCTCGGCATATACAGTGAGGAGAACACACTGGAGAATACACTGCCAATGGGAAAACCCATTGGCAGTGTATGAAATACTTGTTCTCCCCACTGTATGTCTCCATGTCATTCCATAATAAAATCCTGATTAATTTTTGTCTATATCAGTATAACAAAACCTAAAATGGCTATAAAATTCTCAGATTTTGCACAAGATGCACAAAAATCACCAATTGCAGAGATAATCACCTATATTTTCAGGATCAATAGAAATATTTAAACATGTCATATAGAGCTGGGAATCTTTGGGCACCTAACGATTCGATTACGATTACGATTCAGAGGCTCCGATTCGATTATAAAACGATTATTGATGCACCCCCCCTCCTTTTTTTTTTTAATTTTTTTTTTTATTAAATGTTTTGTACATTAGTTCCAAAATTGTTAAAAAATCCTCTCAGGCTAAACCAAACTACTATTTCAGTATCAAGTTAACATATAGCAGCAAAAAAATATACAAAAATAACAGTAAATAAACTCCAGTCCCATTCTGTAACAGCAGCTTTAAACTACATTCAATTAATTTAATGTTGTGAATCAACTGTTAAAGTTGTTAAAATTGCTCCCGTTATTCCATAATTTCCCTTTTGTCTACTTTCGACATGTGAAAGTTGTTAAACTATTTTAAAGATAGATTCAAGTCAATATTTTACCGATTTAGGAGTAATTTAGATAAAAAGTTAATTAGGTTTGTTTGGAAGGTTCGCTACAACAGCCTTGCAGGGAAGTGTACTGCTTTAAGATGGCAGCAGTTTACTAACGCGTGCATCTAGCTTTTTATAGATATGCTGCTCACGCTACCGAATCAATGGTGCATCTAGTCATATATAAATGATATCTACCATTACATTATGTGGATGACGTACTTTATCGCAGCTTTTCGGCAGCAGTCAGGTATGTTGTTGTTTTTTTTTTTTTTTTATCTCGTGGCATGAGTTGAGCTAGAGCCGTGAGTTGAGCATTGGCATTACCCGAGGGGGTAATGAGAAGCATGATGTTTAGCTACTCTCGCTGCGTTCTTTCTCGTTGCGCCCCAAAGGCCGCGCGGCGCGCTGAGTGTGTTGTACTTCCGCTTTACTTGGCATATTTCAATAATCGGAATTTGGATGTTTGTGAATCGTTCTCGAATCTTCCATGGCCGAATCGCGAATAATCTAAGAATCGGAAATTTTGCAAACCTCTAATGTCATATTAGTTTTTTGCCAGAAATAGTATTTTTGTTTTTTTGCAAAATCCAACATGGCGGCCGTCACGAAACAAGGCTTTTTAAGTTGAAAATTCTTGTAAATAAATGCTTAAATCGCGAAAATTCTATAGATTTGAACGTAAAACAGTCTAGATTCTTGGTTGAAAGCAAAAAACGGGCAGTTGTCATTCATTTTACGGAAATATTTCAAGCCAAAGTTCCACTAATTTTATCCATTAATTTTTTTTCACAACGTTTCAAAGTGCATGCATGGTGCTAGTTAATATAGTAATTACCTTGAATGACCAAATCACTCTTGAGACACTCCTGCCTGCTTTTATGCAGTAAATATGGCGTTAGAACGCAACGTGTGTTTGAGTTTGTCACAGTGAAGACAACTCAATTTTCCGCCTGGGTTGGCCCCCTACAGGAAGGTGTGGCGCAATGTCTGTGGGAGCTGTCTTGTCAACTGACGGTGGAGTCTATGACTTTATGCTGAATGCTCTACCATCATAAAAACTATCAGAGAAATCACACACAGATACAAAAATTTTGCAACATGCTGATTGCTAGATGCAGTCCGTGCCTAAGCCACTCATAAGTTCAGCCACTTTGACAAGGTTAGGGCCGCTGTCACAAGGTGGTGATCAATGATGATTTGATACCAAATGCTTATTTCCCACTCTAATTTGGAAATAAATTCTTTTAAAATCAAACAATGTGATTTTCAGTTTTTTTTCCCACATTCTGTCTCTCCTGGTTGAGATTTACTAATGTTGACAAATACAGGCTGCTACTACTATTACTCATCTTTTCAAGGAGGAGAACTTGTACAATTGGTGGTTGACTAAATACTTATTTGCCCCTCTGTACTGTATGTAGTTGTGTTAGTAGGTTTCTGCATGTTGTTTGTATTGTTTTGTGTTTGTATTGTTGTTTTTGTGTGTATGTGCTCTTTGAGTGTGTGTGACATGACATGGATTGGCTGCGTCTTTTTAAATCCGAGGGCAGGCGGGCGCTTTGGTGTGTGGATGGCGAGCGGCCGGCCACCCGCCCGCGCAGGGACAAGAGCATGAACGAGGATTGAGGTTGCCGGGGGATTTAAGCGCCCGGGATTACCTTGTAATAGATCCGCTCCTTGGCGCTGTACTTCCTGTGTTTCTAAGCGTTCTGTCCTTGCCTCTTCCAGGGCGCCTGCGATGACTCGATTCTGCTGACACGCTGACCGTGGTCCGGGCGCCGCCATGCTGATCAAGGAGTACCGCATCCCCATGCCGATGAGCGTGGACGAGTATCGCATAGCTCAGCTCTACATGATACAGGTCAGTGCACAAATAGGGCCGGCTGCCGCCATTAAGTGACAACTCGTCCATTATTAAATGAGGTGACTACTGTTTGGATGCTCCGGTAATCTTTTTTTTGACCCTCATAAGTTCATCCGATGCCATTGATGGGGATGGACGTCCAATCCACTTGGACAGGGAGTTGCCAGTCCCTCCTAGTCTAAGTGGATTGGATGTTTATTCCCTGTCAATGGCAGTTACTGAATTAATAGCAAATATTCTCTTGTAATAATCATATAAATAATAATTAATCTTTTTCACTTTTAAAATGTTTTATTATTTAATTTAAAAAGGCAATAAACATAAAATATTAGTAGATATATTATGTATAAAAAAACAAGATGTCTGTTAATTTTATGTTCTTCTTTTATTTTAAAAAATCATGAATAAATGAAAAAAAATAAATGAAAGTAACGGGATATCTGTCATTGTCAGTGCAAGTTTTCTCACATTCATTTTCATTTTATTTTTTAAAATGCTTATTAATTTTTGAAAACAAAAAAAAAATGTTGTTTTTTTTTCAAAATAATTTGTTTATTAATTTTTTGAAAAATTGTATTTAAATTCAAAAGCAAAAAAAAAAACATTACTAAAATGAATTGGATGTCTATCACCGTCAATGGCGGTCAATGAGTATTAATTTTTTTTTCTTTCATTTTTAAGTTTTTATTAATTTTTATTCTAATCAAAAAAAGGTCAAAAAGTTATTAAAATAAGTGAATGCATTTCAACAAATTCTTTAATTTAAAAAAAATATATTTCTTTTTTTTTTTTATGTGTATTGATTTTTGTACATTTTTTTCCTAATAAACAATCAAAAGTAAAATCTGTTTTGAACTTGTTAAAACTCAAACATAATTTAAATAAATAAATAAATAAATACAAAATGCCAAAAAGGAAAATAAAAATAAATATATTTAGCTATTTTAAAATGTACTTCAATCTTTTAATTGTATATAATACAATATTTTTGAATACATTTGAATATAATTTTAATATAAATAAAAAAGCAAAAAAAATATAGTAAATAAGTTATTGGCCTTATTTTTATAATTTAATTAGAAATACATATTTTGAATAATCACTAATAAAATGAAAATAAAAACAATTAAACATTCTCTTTTTTTAAGTGTTTATGAATTTTACTCTAATTAAGAAGAGAACAAAAACATATTTTTTTAATATGTGAATGAATTTCTGAAAGTCTTTTAAATTCAATTTAAAAAATATCTTTTTTTTTATGTATATTGATTTTCATCAATTTTTTTCCTAATAAATAATCAAAAATAAATCTGTTATTAAAAAAGACATATAAATATTTTTATCTATTTTAAAATGTACTGCAATGTTTTGATTGTATTTAAGACAGAACATAGACTCTTATATATAGATATAATTTATATATATATATATATTTGTTTTTTTAAATAAATGTAATACATTTAATTAAAAACATATATTTTAAATAATCACTAATGAAATTAAAACACACACAATTTAATATTCTTTCTTTTTTTTTTAATGTATTAGAATATTTTTCAAACTTCCAATCACGATTGATCTTTTTCTGGATGTTACGCCTACTAATGATAAACTAATATAAATTCTCAACAGACGGCTAAAAAGAGTCACACGATTAGACGCCTATCACCATCAATGACAGCCAGCGACTTCATTTTAAAAATACAGTCATATAAACCCTAAATAATGTGATTTACACAAGTCAACTCATCCAAATAATCATTTATGATTATTGAGAGCACATCACTGCACCCTTCATCATCAGCGGCCATTGACGGCGATGTGCGTCCGATCCATTCTGACGTTTCCTCGTTCAATGGCGCTGAAACATGATCCTTTTGTGTCATTTGTGCCAAATTAAATAAACCCAACACTCCGCCCCTCCTTTTCCGGCACGGCGTCACAGCCGAGTGCCGGTCGCCTCGGTAACGGGTGACATCAGCGCGCCGTCATTCGTCGGCCGAGGCCACGTTGCCTTGACAACGAGCCGGCCGGGCTGCTGTCATCTCAGACTCGGCCTTTAAAAAAAAAAAAAAAAAATAGCGGATCTGCCATCTGCTGCCTTTGGGAGCACAATTCCACTTTCTGCCGATTCTGATCCAGTATCGATACCTCGATTTTTTTGGGGGAAAAAATGCATTCCCCCCCATTTAATACTAAATTACCGCATACTCGCTTGACTGTCAAGTAAATGGCTTGGTCAGACACTGCTCAACTCTTTGTCAGCCATTGACGGCACTAGACGTCCAATCCATTGGAAGTTCATTCATTTGCTGCCATTCTTCCTGCTTCAAATGGATATCCTAGTGGATAGCAGGCTAGCAAAATCTGCAGCTCATTCTTGGTGTGACATCCTCTTTTGTAAGGAGAAATTTTAGTGGGCGGGGCCAATGCAGTTGAGAAAGGCAGACTAATTAGGATCTAATTATATTATTAAAGTGCGTACGACAGGAGAAAAAAAGTCTTAAATAGGATTATTATGTAAATTAGAATCATATTTTGAGACGATTCGACTATATACAACAATTTAGCAAAGTGCAGATGACGAGAAATTAGTCTTTTAATCTGCCGGTTAGCCACGCCTACCATTATAGGGCTCGAGCGTCCCCAACAGGTGGATGACGTCAGCGGAGTCACGTTTTCATCTCTTTTAGTATGCAGCCCATTGAGGGGGAATTATTCACAACGAGGAAAACATGACGAAGAGAGCCGCAAAATGTCATTGTTTCAGTCTTTCTACTCCAATATTTTTACAGGATATTCTTTTTATCCAAGTATTTTTTTCCCCAATAGGTAAATAAATGGCATGGTCATGACAAATAACAGTCTTGTGCTAAATGGAATATCAACTAATAAAAATGCATTTATTCAAGACGACATGGCTAAATTACTCCATAATGGTCAAAACTGTCGTCTTCACCTTTACTGTCGCACCTCCCGAACGATATTTTATGCCACCAAAATCGGGCTTACAGTGGGGCAAATAAATATTTAGTCAACCACTAATTGTGTAAGTTCTCCCACTTGAAAATATTAGAGAGGCCTGTAACTGTCAACATGAGTAAACCTCAACCATGAGAGACACAATGTGGGAAAAAAAACAGAAAATCACATTGTTTGATTTTTTTTTTTTTTTAAATATTTGCAAATCATTGTGGAAAATAAGTATTTTGTCAATACCAAAAGTTCATCTCAATACTTTGTTATGTATCCTTTGTTGGCAATAACAGAGGCCAAACGTTTTCTGTAACTCTTCACAAGCTTTTCACACACTGTTGCTGGTATTTTGGCCCATTCCTCCATGCAGATCTCCTCTAGAGCAGTGATGTTTTGGGGCTGTCATTTGGCAACATGGACTTTCAACTCCCTCCACAGATTTTCTATGGGGTTGAGATCTGGAGACTGGCTAGGCCACTCCAGGACCTTGAAATGCTTCTTACGAAGCCTCCCCTTTGTCGCCCTGGCTGTGTGTTTGGGATCATTGTCATGCTGAAAGACCCAGCCACGTCTCATCTTCAATGCCCTTGCTGATGATGATTGCTTTCCGTTACACAGATCAGTCGTCCTGTTCCCTTTGCAGAAAAACAGCCCCAAAGCATGATGTTTCCACCCCCATGCTTCACAGTGGGTATGGTGTTCTTCGGATGCAACTCAGTATTCTTTCTCCTCCAAACACGAGAACCTGTGTTTCTACCAAAACGTTCTATTTTGGTTTCATCTGACCATAACACATTCTCCCAGTCCTTTTCTGGATCATACAAATGCTCTCTAGTGAACCGCAGACGGGCCTGGACGTGTACTTTCTTCAGCAGCGGGACACGTCTGGCAGTGCAGGATTTGAGTCCCTGGCAGCGCATTGTGTTACTGATAATAGCCTTTGTTACTGTGATCCTAGTTCTCTGTAGGTCATTCACTATGTCCCTCCGTGTGGTTCTGGGATTTTTGCTCATCGTTCTTGCAATCATTTTGGCGCTACGGGGTGAGAGCCCCAGATCGAGGGAGATTATCAGTGGTCTTGTATGCCTTCCATTTTCTAATAATTGCTCCCACAGTTGATTTCTTTTACACCAAGCGTTTTACCTATTGCAGATTCAGTCTTCCCAGCCTGGTGCAGGTCTACAATATTGTCTCTGGTGTCCTTCGACAGCTCTTTGGTCTTTGCCATAGTGGAGTTTGGAGTGTGACTGACTGAGGTTGTGGACAGGTGTGTTTTATACCAATAATGAGTTAAAACAGGTGCCATTAATACAGGTAACGAGTGGAGCCTCGTTAGACCTCATTAGACCTCGTTAGAAGAAGTTAGACCTCTTTGACAGCCAGAAATCTTGCTTGTTTGTAGGTGACCAAATACTTATTTTCCACTCTAATTTGGAAAAAAAATTCTTTAAAAATCAAACAATGTAATTTTCTGTTTTTTTTCCACATTCTGTCTCTCATGGTTGAGGTTTCCCTATGTTGACAATTACAGGCCTCTCTAATATTTTCAAATAGGAGAACTAGCACAATTAGTGGTTGACTAAATACTTATTTGCCCCACTGTATGTCATTTCCCTTCCCCGGCTTCGGAGAATGTAAACAAACCAAGAGGCGTGGCAGCTAACTGACATGCTAACCCGAACCGAGTGATGTTTCAAAGTCTTCGAAGCAGAAAATCACACATAACTGGTCCGGCTCATTTCACATGACGACTGGGTTGTCGATTGTCTTCGCGGCCCGGTGGAGAGCAATATATAGCTCGTTCCCCCGCTACTACGGACAGGAGAGCTCGCCGGGGAAGCAGCTGGACAATGACCGCAGAACAAACTGGCCGACGTTGGAGGAGCGTGTAGCTGCCAAATGGTCAACACGAATATGGCAAAATAATGCGTTACTACACGGCGAAGTCGTAAACAGCCAGAGAGACTGTCTAGGCGAGCGGCTGTAGTTGTTGTGCAGCTAACATGTGCAGCTAATGTGTATGAGGAGAGCTTTTTACATCCCCATCCATGATCAAATGTAAGTAGGCCTTTATTTAAAGAAAGTGTAGTGTTTTCTTTGTAATCGCTATATTCGCGGCTATTTTTAACTCAAAGTTGCAATTTTTGATCGGTCGGAAAATTTGACAAAAGTCCGGGCACGTGAAGAGGGGAATAAGACAAGTATAGTGCTCTCCCGACAGGGGGATGTGCGAAAAGCCGCCGGTCGTCGGCCGAGGGGGCAAGGAGCATGTCAGCCACAAAATGCAAGCCACCTACATGAATGATCCCAGTATTTGACATAATACAAAACAAGATGTTAACTCACTTCCTGGTAAGTCCAATGGTCCCACAGTAGTAGGGCTTGTTTTGGCCAATATCCACCGCTGAATGGGAACCTTTTGAAACCCCAAAAAGGCGCACACGCCTCTCCCTCGTACAGCAAGATTTTTCTGCAGCCGTTTGGCTGGCGTGATGCGAAAAATAAACGTATTAATCCGCAAAATAAGATGAATCCTTAGTCCTTCTAATACAACAGTACAGCTATATAGTGAAGAGGACTCCTTCCATCGTACGTACACGTCACAGCGCCCTCTTTCTCAACTCGAGACTGTTGCCGGAAGTCACTATTTTCATGGTGCGGGATTCAAAAGACGAAATAAATATAGCAATCGGTTCCACCCACATCCAAGCGGTCCCTTTTTTTTCCAGGAGCATAAAATACAGCGTGTATTATGAAATAAACATGCTTTTTCGTGTCACAGGCACTTTTAGCCTTTTATGTCACTTTTTCCATGCTCCGCTATCATTTTCAAGTCAATCGCTGTAGTATTTCATTGCACCTTTAAAGCTTAGCTTCCCTGTCACTTGATGACGGCCCGCAGAAAAAGAGCCGCGAAGAGAGCTGCGGCGAGGGCAGCGGCGTGGAGATCCTGGAGAACAAACCCTACCAGGACGGGCCCGGCGGTTCGGGCCAGTACACCCACAAGGTTTACCACATCGGCAAGCACATCCCGTCGTGGTTTTGCTCCATCTTGCCTCAGGCCGCCCTGCGCGTGGAGGAGGAGTCATGGAACGCCTACCCGTACACACGCACAAGGTGGGACTTTTCAATCATATTCAATCATCACGTATTTAGCGGAAATGCTGTACTTCGTATATCCAATAGGTTGCAATCAACTACTGGTGGAATATAAAATGATATTTTTTGACATTATGGCTGTCATGATTAATCAACAGCTAATCAATACAGTATATGTTCTCTTGTTTATTTATCTGATGTCCACAATGTAGTTAATAATTTCAAATACAATACAACAATTTAAGTTTTGTATTAATTCTTTTACATTCTTTATTAATAACAGAAAATACAGTAAATAGAGTGATCCCTCGCAACTTCGCGCCCTCAGTCCATCAGCCCAGATTTTTTTTCCAATTAAAAAAATTAATGCAGTGCACTGGAGTTGCTTGTTAAAGTTAACAAGGATTGACAGAATTTAAGGTTCAATCTTGATAGAGATGCTTGTAAACCGAAACTTCAAAGCGTCAATCAACGTTTGACTTATTAAACAATTGCTGTGGTAACTGATTGTGTGTAGGTGAGCAGCTTGAGCGTATTTGAGTGGACTCACTCTATGAAGCATTTAATAAAGACAAGCGATTTTTTCAAACTTTATCCTTGTTTAAAAATAATTCTGTTGGAAAGTAACATGTTTAAAACATCATACATATTACATTTGAAGTGCTTAAAAAACATTTATTACATGTATATATAAGTTTTTTTTAATTATACTTTGGAGGGGAAAAGAAGTGAAAAAACCTGTCTTACATTGAACACAAAAAAATAAAATAAAATTTCGCAATTTTTCACTTCGCAGCGGGTTCTGATCCCCATTTACCGTGAAAAAAGAGGAATCGCTGTTTTTTTCAGTAATTTTTTTTATCAGATTATTTATTAAAAAGATTTGATCTTAAAAAAAAAATCAAAACAGTACATATTCCTGTTTTATTCATAATTTTTCATTTATTTTTTATATTTATATAAATATTTTAAATACATTATTTTTATTTGTGTATTTTTTCAAAATAATCAATATATATCTTTTTTGTTTTTTATTTTTTTTCTTGTAATTTCTATTTTCTTATTTTTATTTTTTATCTAGATATATATTTATATTTTGTATTTATGTTTTATATTTATGTATATATATATTTAACTTTTATATTTTTTTTATTGCATTTAGTTTTTTTAAATAAAGGGAATAAAAAGTGTAAATTCCTTTTTTATCCTTATGTTAAATTTTTATTCATTTGATATAATCTAAAATATTTCAAATAAAAAGAAAAAAGTCTTTTTATTTCTTTTTAAATTCAATGAGTCAAATTATATAAATACAGTCAATATTTTCCTTGTTTATTAATGTTGTATTTTTTAAAATTATTTTATTCTTTTTTAAGTTATATTAAAAATATATTTTCATTGTTATAATATTTTTTTATAATTTTTTTTTAATTTCTATTGAATTTTTTCATTTAAAAAATCAGAAGTCACTCATCTTTTTTTAAAAATTATTTTATAAATATATATATGTTTTTAATGATTATTAAATAAGAAATAATAAGAAAAAAAACAGTAAATATTTACATTTTTTGGTAGCATTTTTTTCAAATTAAAAAACAAAAAAAGTAGTCCTATTCATTCCTATATTTTATCTTTTTATCATATTTATTTGAGAATATATACAATTCATTCATTCATTCATTCTCCATGCCGCTTTTCCTCACAAGGGTCGCGGAGGTTCTGGAGCCTATCCCAGCCAACTACGGGCAGTAGATATTCAATTCAAATTAAAAATTGTCTTTTCAATGTTCTGTTTTAATTATCTTAACACTTTCACTGCCATTGACATTGATAGACGTCCAATCGTGACGTCCGATCATTCCTCTCTTGTGAATTAGACTGAGTTTATCACTAGTAGACGTCCAATCCATTTGAATCACACTTCAAATGGATTGGGCGACTATCCCCATCACCAGCAGCCAAAGAGTTTGTTAAAAATAAATAAATTAAAAAAACATAAAAATCCTTCCACGAAAATTCTGCTTCAGGTACACGTGTCCGTTCGTGGAAAAGTTCTCCATCGACATCGAGACGTACTACATGCCAGACACTGGCGACCAATCGGATGTCTTCAGCCTGTCCTCTGCTGAGAAGAGACAGCGCACAGTAGGTGAGTCTCAAACACGGAAGCGGAATCCGAACGAAGGTTGAGTCGAGCGCCGCCTTCTCCCGTAGATCCCATCGACATCGTCAAGGATTACATCGCCCCCCACGAGTACCTGGCGGAGGAAGACCCCCGACTCTACCGCTCACTGAAGACCAGGCGAGGCCCGCTGTCCGAGGACTGGATCCAGGAGATCACCCGCAGTCCCGGCGACCGCTCGGTCATGTGCGCCTATAAACTGTGCAAAGTGGAGTTCCGTTACTGGGGCATGCAGTCCAAGATCGAACGCTTCATCCACGACGTCGGTACGTGCACACATTTACTGCATTTTTCTTTGAGTTTTTGGGGCTTTTTTATGCTGGTGGAAAACACTCAGGTGACTTTGGCCAGATTTCAAAATTGTCCTATATCCATGTGTGATACATCATTGGAAAGCTTAAAATCTCAATTTTCTGGGGGAAGGAAAATTTTGAACAGGAGTGCATTTAAAAGAAAAAAAATTTAAACAGCAAAACCCTATCTGGAGGTGAGAGCACGCGAGAGCAGAATTACAGGCACCATGACTTTAACGAAATATTATCGCGTACTTACCTTGTTTCGATCCAAAAACTCCATGGGGCATGTATCACTGAGTGTCAAGACACAGCTGTGAATAGCCACAGCTGGATTTTTGGGGGATTTTATTCATGAAACATGGTAGGGCTGGGCGATATGGCCTTAAGTAAGTATCACGATAAATTGAGCAGATTTACCTCGATGACGATAAATGACGATAAATTCGCCCAAGCAGACTGTTATATAATTTGAAAATTTGAATAAATGCATGAAATACAAATTAACCGTTTCTCGTTAAATTTATTTAACCAGCTTTCAATCTAACAATTGCCCATGCAGTCTAAATATTAAGTATTAAAAAAAATCTTGTAAACAATAAGAATTCTAGTGTGAACATTTATAACAGCTTGTATGACTTGGAAAATGGACAACATTATAAAAATCAATATGATGATTGTGCAAACATGTCATTCTAACACACCCGAAACATTTTTTAATACATGCACCGTCCACACAGACACAACCAGATTAAAGCTGTATTGCTCTGATGCCAATGAAACATTTAAGGTTTTATGATGGCAGAATAAAGCAAACACATACAGAAAAATAGCTGTGGCCATTAAACTGTCATATATAAGCTTCACTGTTGAATTAGGCTACTTTATGCTGAGTGCTTTACCATCATGAAAGCTTTCAGAAAAATCACACAGAGATGCCAAATAACGCGACATGATGATTTCTACATGAAGTCCGTGCCCAGTCCACTCATTAATTTCAGCCGTTTCGGCAAGGTTAGAGCCGCTGTCCGACTCTTTCACGTTCATTTGTAGCCATTGTTAGCTGCTAGCGTTAGCCTGTGGCTTGGCTACCAGAAGAACGCACTGAAAGCATCCTCTCCTAATACTGTTAGAACCAGGGAGGACAGCGGGTGAAAGCCCGTCTGGAACCCGCCAAGAGTTTACTTAATGCCGGGTGAAAGTTTGGCGAAGCTAAGTTAGCTAACTTAAGCCCGACTCCATCCTGTTTACTTTTAGCGTTAGCCGTTAGCATTAGCCGACCGGGCTTCTGTTTGATTGGCTTCCTGAAAACCACGTGACTCCATACGTACGCACACTGTCTGCTTTCATAAAGGGGAATGAACATAGCCGAACAACACAGCGTCAAAGCGGGATAAAAAGACAATATTTTCTTGTTTTATTAAATTACCGAATTTACCGACTTGGTCAAAATTACGTCGGTCATCGTGAAGAATTTCGGTGACGGTAAATTTTCGGTTTACCGCCCTGCTCTAAAACATGGTAATATAACAAGGGTCGCGATGCAGAAGTGCAGACATCAAGGAGTGGTCGAGATTTTGTTTTTCATATACTTTTACCCTTTTAAACTTTTTTTGGACCGATTATTTGTTTAAAAGTTTAAAATATGCAAGCGAATAATTTTTTTAAGTCGTTTTTTTTTTTTTCAAACGAAAAATGAAAGACATTTTGAATAATAAATGTAATTAATTACCTTCGTTTTATGGCTGGGTTGAAACAAAAGCGGTTGCGCGACGTCTGTAAACGGGGGTTTCCAAGGTAATCCGGACAAATTAAAAATAGTTCGGGGGCTTAAAGCGCCATGAATCTGCTATGGAAGCATATAGACATATTGTTCTATCAAACACAACAGTTGTTTTGGCTTAAAATACAAGTTTCTTTTAAAGACGAGGGCATGAGCAGAAACTTCTTTTTCAGTCTTGTCTGTGTTTTCCGCCATAAGTTATATATTAAGTTATACGTATATATGTTTTTTTTAAAATATACATTGGGGGAAAAAAAGTGAAAAACTTCTTATATATATTTCCAATGCTAAATCTGAATACTGTAATTTTCGGACTATAAGCCGCTACTTTTTTCCTTAATTTTGATACCTGTGGTTTATAGTCCAGTGCGGCTTATTTGTTGATTTTTTTTTTTTTGTGGTAACACTTTATTTGACAGCGGTGTCATAAGGCTGTCATAAGATCATCAAAATTATGACATGACACTATCATGGACATTACTGAATGCTTATGTCATTAAGTGTCATTTGGCAAATTATGTCACTAACTCAATTTTTGTCCATCTTGGATCTTTTGCATCCATTCAAAAGTGAGATAATTTGCCGGATAACACTTAATGACATCTGTTATAAGCATTCATGAATGCTCAGGACAGAGATATGTCATAATTATGATTGTGTAATGACAGTCTTGGCACCACTGTCAAATAAAGTGTTAGCAAATACCATAACGAGCAATTGATGAAACAATTGGAACAGTAACTGAAGAAATATTTAGCACAGAACATGATTTTTGATAGTTATTTACACCTGTAGCTCTGCAATGCATGCTAAGAGGCATGTTGGATGTCAACAGCAGGTGGCAGCAGAGGTTGACTGTCTCCCCCAAGGGAGCAGTGATGGCCAGATGAAGTTTCTTGAAGCAATAAAGCTTTGCACTAATTGGTTCAAAGTTTAATGATGGTTCATTTGGTCTTATGACAGTCGGTCGTATGATGCCGCTGTCAAATAAGGTTGTACCGGTTAATATCTTTTGGTGTAAATATCCCATGATACAGTGAGGACAGCTGCGGCTTATAGTCCAGTGCGGCTTATTTACGAACAAATGCCGTTCTCGTGCCAAATTTGGTGGGCTGCGGCTTATAGTCAGGTGCGCCTTATAGTGCGTAAATTAGGGTACATACAGTGAACACACATAAAAAATAAAAAAAAATTGGGGGGGTGCTACTTCGTTGTTTTTCATTTATTGCGGCGGGTTCTGGTCCAAATTAACTGCAAAAAATGAGGAATCACTAGTTTTCTTCATCAAACACTTCATCAATACAATACAAATCCAATTTCAAAGCACACTCTCTTGAATGGCAATTTACAAATTTAATGGGTGTTTGTGTTCAAAGGTGGTTGTTATATGAATGGGTTTATGTGTGTGGTTTCTTTATAAAAAGAGACAACTTTACTATCTAACAGTAACTCAAGTACTAATATGCTTCTCCAAAACACAATACAAACAGACACCTACTCGCATAATCGCTAACTAGCCTAGCACTCCGTGCTAAGTAATAACGTCTCATCAACAAAGAATACAAAAAATACAATTGGCTTCATTTACTCACCACTGACGGAGGCACACTGGATCTAACAACACAAAAGACAATCTAACTCTAGACACTTCTCAATATTATTGATTCAGCTACCCAACCTGAGTGTAGCAGTGAACTCTCTCTCTCTCTCTTGCTCTAATCGCTGGCGCGCACACAGCCTCATATTACACACAAACAAGGACCCAAACGGGACTGCTCATAGCTGCCAGCAAAAATCGATTCTCAAATTCGTTGGCAAATAATTTCTTAATAGATTTTAGATTTTTAGTTGTTGCAGCCTAATTATGAATGACATTGCAAATGAGTACAATATTAATAAATTAAATATGTGATGTGTAATGCAATTAAAATGAATAAAAACAGTAGTAACATTCTAAAGTTGTTTTTCTATCATCGTGTTTAACTCATTGCATGCCATTGACAACGCTAGACATTAGAGCTGAAACGAATACTCGAGAAACTCGAGTAACTCGAGTTTAAAAACTGATCCGAGTCATTTTATTCACCTGGAGGCATTGTTGAATTTTGTCAGCTCTAAGCATCACGTTTTGCCCGGACTACTTTTAATGCAGGACAACGCGCTGATGCCACGTGCGTAGAGAAAGAAGCAATAAAAAAAAAAAAAAAAAAATTTTTTTTTAAACTTACCGCAGCCGACAGCCGCTACAAGCTACGCGACGTTGCTAAAAACTACGCCCGCATGATGCTAGTGTGGTAGCAGGTAGTGTCCGATGCGTCGCATAGATATTGCATGCATTTAGGACTACATGTGAAATGCGTTAGTAAACAGTCACCATCTTTAAGCAGTACATTTCTCAGTGCTAATAAATATAACGTTACTGTCACTCGCTCACATAACGTTCGCCCTTCGGAGGGCTAGGTTTCTATTGATTATGACCACTGTCGATGCGTGGCTCACATGTCTTACATACAGGCTTTATTTAATCTGTAAAAACATAACGCTGTAGAGTGATGAGGGTGTAAAATTAAAACATAATAAAGCTACCTGTCAGTTTTAGCTCAGTAGTCATTGCTGAATAAAACACCAAGTAGCACTGGTCCCTAATGTGCTCCAATACAGCAGGTATCATCCATTTATTTTGAACACTGCAAAAACTCAAAATCCTATCAGTGCTTACAGTTTAGACCAGTACTTCTCAAATAGTGGGGCGCGCCCCCCTAGGGGGGCACAGAGCAATGGCAGGGGGGGCGCATGTGACCTCGGGGAACATGCTTTTTTTTTGTTTTTTTGCCGTACTGGAATAAAGTGTACTTGCACATCCACTCAGTAGGTGGCAGTGGCGCTCTCATTTTCAGAGTGCGCGCAGTATTTTTGAACTAAGGAAGAGCACTCAGCACACACAGAAAACGGATATGAAGAGCAGTGTGCCACCGCCGTTTTCCGACCGGACTCACTCACGCAGCGACCCACTGTCTTGTCCGGTTCTAACGTCGCCCCCCGAGAAGTGCCATTTTCGGCTTGGGATCGTCACGACGACCGCCCTCACCTACGGTTCTACCTCGGCCGCCGAGAATGCGCTTATTTCGTGCTGTTTGCCTTTTAGCTTTGACTTTTAATTTAGTGGGTGATGAGGAAAGACCACTGTTTACTGTGTCTAAAAATAATTATAGCGGACAGCCAGAAGCCAAATCAATTAAGACGCCACTTAAAGACATTAGACCCCAATCTCATTGATAAGCCGCTTGATTGTTTTTCAGTGAAAACGTGCCGAATATTGCCAACAATCGTCCTGCTTTGTCAGTGTTATATCAGTAATCCAGTGAGCATTGTTAGCATCCTCATTGCAAAATAACTCCACACCATTGCAAAGGAGGTAAATACTGTGAGCAGCAAAAATAAAAACTGTCCTGTCCAAGTACACTCTTTTTTTTCTTTCATTCAGTTTTGTTTTTTCAGTCAATTTTTTTGGCATATTGTCCTCATGAGTGAATGTTTCTAATCAGTTTTAATTTGTTATTGCTTACTGATTTTATTACATTTTATTTTTCTGTATCAAATGGTCAAAAATGTACCTTGAGTATATTTTTTACAGTTTGGATGTGACTTTTTTTAAAAATTCAGGCAAATTGATGCACGTCAAGTCTTCTCTGTTACAAACAAAACAATGTTAATAAAGTTATACTTTATTTTAAGTTGATCTAAGTTACTTTTTTCTTTATTAGAAAAAAAAGGACAATGTTAGGCAGATGCGTATTTATAATAGTAATTTTATAGACAAATGATACTATTTACAGTGGCGGCAGAGAGTTTGGGGGGGGCGCGAAACATTTACGGCTTCCTTGGAAGAAAATAATTGAGAAGCACTGGTTTAGACTAACTTAAAACTTAACTTGAACTTAAAAATAGCTAGACACAAATAGAAATTAAATTGAAACTCGTGGGAAAAACACGTAGCTTTCAAGTGATGTGTGTTATCAAGCGTAATTACATTTTTAGGTAAGAAATATAGTTTTTTTTTATAAGATCTAGAAGTTTTTTTGAGTGAAAGCAGTGAGGGTTTTTTTCTAGTCACATCTTGGATGCAATTGTTGGCTGTTTTCAACAATGTACATGGAAAATAAAGACATTGATTGACTGAAAATGGTTCAATATTGGATTAAATGTCTTTTTTTGTCATGTATATTTATAATTGCTCTTTACCTAAAGAAGAAAATGTTTTATCCGATTACTCGATTAATCGATAGAATTTTCAGTCGATGACTCGATTACTAAAATATTCGCTAGCTGCAGCCCTACTAGACATCCATTCATTTTGACTGGGAGGGGCGAATGAATGTTCGTCGCGCCGTCAATGACAGCCAATGACTTACGAGGCTTTAGTAAGACGATTCTGATGTTAAAAATGTCTCTAAACAGGCTTACGCAAAGTCATGGTGCGAGCCCACCGCCAGGCCTGGTGCTGGCAGGACGAGTGGTACGGCCTGACCATGGAGGACATCCGGCAGCTGGAACTAGAGACCCAGCTGGCCCTCGCCAAGAAAATGGCCCAGTACAGCCTTGGCGAGGAAGGCGTACCCGAGACCAACGGCCGCCCAGCCGCCGAGGACCAGGAAAAGGGGCTGGTCGTCGAATCCGGATCTCCCGTCGAGGCAGGCGGAGTCAAACCTGGGGCGGCGCTGGCTGGCCGTGGAGAGCTGACCAAGCAGTGGTCCACGTCCTCCAGATCCTCCAATAGGTCGTCCAAGAGAGGAGGTAGGTACTAATTACAAATTCACCTGTTCATGTTTGGTTTTGTAAGTCAGCGCATGTTAATTCACCCTGGAATGGACACTCGTTTAGCTCATTCGCTAAGCTAGACGTCCAATCCGTTTTGACTGGAGCGCCGAGCAGCGACTTTTCAAAACGGATTGGCAGCCAGTCATGATTATGAGTGTGCTACAAGATGCCGAAATGATTTTATCTTCATCTCAAGACATTAAACTTAGGTGTCCCCTTTTTGACATCCCCGCAGGAAGTCCTTCTCATCACAGCCTGAGCGAATGGAGGATGCAGAGCATCGCTAGGGAGTCGGACGACAGCACAGATGACGAGTTCTTTGATGCGCACGGTAAGCCAGCCGTGCAGAAGGAGGACGCCGAGCCAGCCACTCGCCCATTTTTTCTTCAGACGGTTTCTCTGACGGTGAGGAAGTGTTACCCAAGGAGATCACGAAGTGGAGCTCCAATGACCTGATGGACAAAATGGAAACCATCGAAGTGGACGAGGTTCAAGGTAACGTGCCGTTTTGCCCCCGTCTCGGTGTGTCGCGTCTCGGTCTTGCGTGACGAGGGGAGGTCTTTTCTTTTTTTGTCGCAGAGTCGCTGTATCCTGAGGCGGGCGGGGACTTTGGTGTCATGACCAACGAGGAGACGCATACCGAGGTGATTTTCGTGCAACGTGATGATACGGATGATATAAAGACCGTTTGGTTAGATGTAACTATCTGTTTGCTTCTCAGCAGTGTCTTCAGCCGTCCAAAATCCACGTCTTGATTCTGGTCCTGCACGGAGGAAACATTCTGGACACAGGATCAGGTAGCGCAGGAAAATTTGCATCTGCCATATCTTCAGCAAGATGGAACAGGAAGCATATGGCAGAAAGGGCTTGGAAATGATTTGTAAAAAAATAAAACTTTTAGGCCGTTTCCATGGTGACGCTGCGACACAAAGACACAACGAGTCTGTTGTGGAATGGCCTTGCCTTTTAGTCTTAGTCTTTTGCACGATAATACTTATTATTCTTAGTCATATTTTAGTCTTTTCGTATTTTTTTCATCTCAAAATGTATATGTCTTCTTCTAGTTTTTGTCGACGAAAACCTAAGACTAATTTTGTCTAGTTTTATATGACGTCTACTAAAAACTAGGGCTGTCAAACTTATTTGGTTTGAATTCCGCTATTGTGTAGGGATACAAACTTCAATATGGCGGCCGTCACAAAACAAAGAGCTTTTTAAGTTGTCTTGTAAATAAATGCTTAAAGGGCATGTGACACGAAAAAGCATGTTTATTTAAAAATACACGCGATATTTTATGCTCCTGAATGATATGGACCACTTGGATGTGTGTGGAAGCGATCGCTATATTTATTTAGTTTTTTGAATCCCACGCCATGAAAATGAGTGACTTCCGGCAACAGTCTCGAGTTGAGAAAGAGGGCGCTGTGACGTGTACGGTAGAAGTAGTCCTCTTCACTATACAGCCGTACTGTTGAAGGAGAAGAACTAAGGATTCAGCTGATTTTGCGGATTAATACATTTATTTTTCGCATCACGCCAGCCAAACTGCTGCAGAAAAATCTTGCTGTATGAGGGAGAGGCGTTTGCGCCTTTTTGGAGTTTCAAAAGGTTTCCATTCACTGTGGATATTGGCCAAAACAAGCCCTACTACTGTGGGACATTAGGACTTAAGAGGAAGTGATTAAACATCTTGTTTTGTATTATGTCAAATATTGGGATCATTTTAATACGGAGGTGGCTTGCATTTTGTGGCTGACATGCTCCTTGTTGCACATACCCCCGCCGGGCGAGCACTATACTCGGCTTTTGCACTCTTGGTGTGCCCGATGTTCTGTCAAATTTTCCACCCGATCAGAAATTGCAACTTTGTGTTAAAAATAGCCGCGAATACAGTGATTACAAAGTAAACACTACAAACTTTCTTTAAATAAAGGACTACTTACGTTTGATAATTGATAGGCATGTAAAAAGCTCTCCTCATGCACATTAGCTGCACAACAACTGCAGCCGCCCTCCTCCGGGGAACGAACTGTATACTGCTCTCCGCCGGGCGGTTTGCCGATCAGCGAGGACAAGCAACAACCCAGTCGTCATGTCAAAAGTTCCGGGCTAGTTATGTGTGATTTTCCGCTTCGAAGACTTTGAAACATCACTCGGTTCGGGTTAGCATGTCGGCTAGCTGTCATGCCTCTTGGTTTGTTTACATTCTTCAAAGCCGGGGGAGGGAAATGATATAAGCCCGATTTAGGTGTCATAAAATATCGTTCGGGAGGTGCGACAGTAAAGATGAAGTCGACAGTTTTGACCATTATGGTGTAATTTTGCCATGTCGTCCTGAATAAGTGCAGTTTTATTATTTCATATTCCATTTAGCACAAGACTGTTATTTGTCATGACCATGCCATTTATTTCGCAATTGGGGAAAAAAATACTTGGATAAAAATAATATCCTGTAAAAATATTGAAGTAGAGAGACAGAAACAATGACATTTTGCAGCTCTATTAGTCGCGTTTTCCTTGTTATGAATAATTCCCCCTCGACGGACTGACTGGTCCTTCTCAAGCCGTTTATTTAGCTATAGCGGAAAAATACTTGGATAAAAAGAATATCCTGTAAAAATATTGGAGCAGAGAGACTGAAACAATGACATTTTGCGGCTCTCTTCGTCGCGTTTTCCTCGTTCTGAATAATTCCCCCTTAATGGGCTCAATAGTAAAACCGATGAGCCCATTCTCCCGCTGACGTCATCCACCTGTTGGGGACGCTAGAGCCCTATAATGGTAGGCGTGGCTAACCGGCAAATTAAAAGACTAATTTCTCGTCATCTGCGCTTTGCTACATTGTTGTATGTAGTCGAATCGTCTCAAAATATGATTCTTATTCACATAATAATGCTATTTAAGACTTTTTTTCTCATGTCGTATGCTTTTTAAATCGCGGAATTTCTATAGATATGAATGTAAAATAGTCTAAATTCTTGGTTAAAAACAAAAAACGGGCACTTATCGTTCATTTTATGTAAATATTTTAAGCAAAAGTTACGGTATTGTGTAATCCAACATGGCGGCCGTCACGAAACAAAGAGCTTTTTAAGTTGAAAATTCTTGTAAATAAATGCTTGAATCACGGAATTTCTATAGATATGAACGTAAAACACTCTAGACTCTTGGTTAAAAAACCAAAAAAAAAACGGGCAGTTATCATTCATTTTACGTAAATATTTCAAGCTAAAGTTACGCTAATTTTTTCCATTCATTTCATTGTGTGCATGCATGGGGCTATTTTATATTTTGGCTGTCGCCTTGTAAAACTGCTCTGCCCCCTAGGGCCTGGCATGAATACGCTATTGTTTTCACGTGGAATTGCGACATTGTTCAAACGGAGACGGAACCATGAACATGAAATTTGTCTTGTACTTGGAGCGCCACCATGTCAACTTTGTTGTGGCAAAGTCCTGCCTTGAAATACGAATTGAGTTTCTTTGTTTTACCCATTGTTTTTTTACGCAGGCGAACAAAGCAGCAAGCAAGGTGACGTCAACACACTGAGCGGTGCCTTCGAGACGGTGATGAGGGTTCATTATCCAGCCGCGCTGGGCCGCATCGCCATCCGTACCGTGTCGTGTCCCGCCGTTTGCGTGGAAGCCTTCTCGCTGGTGTCCAAGTGAGTCGCGTGCAACGATTATTCGACTAATTCGTGAACAAATTAGTTGACCTCAAAAGTTCTCCAAGTACTTTTTTGGAGCCTCTTAAAGCAACACTAGGTAACTTTTCAACCTTTAAAAAATATTTTCATAACTTTTGCGATGATATGTCGACTGAAAACTAGTTATCTGTATCGCTTTCACCGGCACTTTGAGGAGGGTGGCTGGAATCCTCCCACAAAAAAAACGTACAAATGTGGGTGGGTTGGGGAAGGGTTAGCCACATTAAGCCACACAGTTGCTAACTGTCATATACTATTGTTTAGCCAAAACTGGATTCATTACCTTATTACTTTTCATCATTCACACAGCCGCTGGAAACAGAAAGGTTGTTTAATCCATCCGCAGGTGACCATCATGATTTTATGACACTGTGCAGGTGTGCACTGGTCCTCATGGGAAATGCAGTCTTCCTTAACTACCACATTGTCCACCTGCGTTGCTAAAATCGACTAAAACTGCAAAGTTACCAAGTGTTTCTTTAACTCATTGGCCGCCATTGACGGGGAGACATCCATTTTAATTTATATTCGCAGTTGCCGTCAATGGCAGTGAATGGGTTAATAGTAAATATTTCCTTATCCATTTATTAATTAATTTCTCAAATGTTTGTTAATTTAAAAGGAAAAAAAAATTTTAAGGAAGGAAAATGACTGTAAATATGTGTGCCTCTAATTATATATATATTTTATTTTAAATTGTTTAATACCAATTATATGAAGAAAGAAACATTCTTTATTCATTAGTTATTTATTTATCTATTTGACATTTTTATAAATCAAAAAGGAATGGCCAGTAAATTATTAATAAATTAAAGAATGTATAATACATTTAAAAAGGCAATAAATAAGTCATATCTATTTAATTTAAAATGTCAAATTGTCTTTTAATTTAAAAAGCAAGAAAAAAATACAGCAAATATTATCTTTTTAAACTTTTTTACTTGTAATTAAAATTTAATTAAAAACATTCTCTCATTTGTATATTTTTTGGTTATTAAAAATGTTTTTTTTAACTGAAAAATGAAGAAAAAATGTAAATCTGATCCTTTTTTTAAATTTTTTACTTGTAATTAAAATGTTATTCAAAACACTGCCTCATTTGTATTTTTATTGTTTTTTTTTTTTTCTAAATGAAAAATGAAAAAAAAAAATTGTAAATCAGATTTTTTAAAATCATTTTTGCCTGTAATTAAATTGAAAATTAAAAAATGAAGAAAACATTATATATCCTCCTTATGTATCTATTTCTAAATCATTAGATTTCTATTTTTTTAAGTCTTCCCTAATTTCTACCACTTAAACAGTAAATACAGGGTGACCCAAAAAAAAGTTTACACTCAGTTGACTGCTTGTTTAAAAGCCATTGAAACATATCTAAATAGGTTGTCATGGTTAAGTGATACATTAAGGTCACTCAATGCAGCTGGTAATCTCTCGTCTCTACAATTCCTGTGCATCTGCTGAAAATGAAGAAAACTTTAGCTGTACCTAAATTGCTGCGTGCCGGTCTGACACCTACTGAGATTGCAGCAAATCTGAGAATATCCAGATGTGCAGTCTACAAAGTTAAAAAGAAGCTGAAAGATACTGGAACAGCCTCACGAAAACCTGGGTCTGGAAGCGAAGATCTGTGCGGACCAAAAAGTTGATTGACAAGGTGATATGTGGCCACCCCAGAGTCCAGATCTCAATCCCCTGGATTATAGCATATGGGCAACTGTGGAGGACAGTGCCTGTAAGAAGCCACAAACTTCTGTGGCAGCCTTGGAGAGGTCCATTGTTAGATCTTGGGAAAAGATGACAGCATCCTACATAAAGAAGACCTGTCAAGCATTCCGCAGTTGCCTGGAGGCTGTTGTGACACCTAAGGGAGGACACATTGAAAAATAGAGTGTACTGTACATGTTCTTTACAATAATGTATAATTTGTGATTCAATTCTAATTCTAAGACGAATAAACATGGCATTTAAGTTGTATTATGGCAGTGTTAACTTTTTTTTGGGTCACCCTGTAATGCGATTTATACGCGAACTGATTAATCGCAAAAAAAAAAAAAAAAAAACAATCGGTTGCCCAAACCTTGCGACGTGTCGTTTATTTGCAGCCTGAGTCCGTACAGCTACGACGAGGGCTGCCTGTCCAGCAGTCAGGATCACATCCCGCTGGCTGCGCTGCCACTCCTCGCTACGTCAGCGCCGCAGTACCAGGACGCCGTCGCGGCGGTCATTCTTCGAGCCAATCAGGTGTACGCCGATTTCATCAGGTCCTTGGAAGGAGCCTCCTTCAACGGACAGGTCAACACAACACTTTTGAATTTTTATTTTCACTCGCTGACGGTGCGTGACGTCCGATTCTAACTTGAGTTTGTTTTGTTTTTGCAGGTATGTCTGATTGGGGACTGCGTAGGAGGCATCCTGGGCTTTGACGCTCTGTGCAGTAGTTCTGTTCTGGTGTTGGAAAGTCCAAACAGCAGCAGGCGGGGTAGCGCCATCAGTGTGCAGGTAAGATCCATCAACTCAGTCAACAGTCTAGGGCCGCAGCTATCGAATATTTTAGTAATCGAGTAATCGACTGAAAATTCTATCGATTAATCGAGTAATCGGATAAAACTTTTTTTTTTTTTAGTCAAAGAGCAATTATAAATATACTAGGGCTGTCAAACGATTAAAATTTTTAATCGAGTTAATTATAGCTTAAAAATTAATTAATCGTAATTAATCGTAATTCAAACCATCTATAAAATATGCCATATTTTTCTGTAAATTATTGTTGGAATGGAAAGATGAGACACAAGATGGATATGTACATTCAACATACGGCACATAAGTACTGTATTTGTTTATTATAACAATAAATCAACAAGATGGCATTAACATTATTAACATTCTGTTAAAGCGATCCATGGATATAAAGACTTGTCGTTCTTAAAAGATAAATGTTAGTAGAAGTTATAGAAATTTCATATTAAAACCCCTCTTAATGTTTTCGTTTTAATAAAAATTGTAAAATTTTCAATCAAAAAATAAACTAGTAGCCCACCATTGTTAATGTCAATAATTACACAATGCTCTTGGGTGCTTAAGCCCATAAAATCAGTAAAACCAAGCACCAGCAGAGGGCGACAAAACTCCAAAAAACACAAGTAGCATGTTAGCATTGCACTGTGCTGTCATTTTAATCTGTTTGAGCGGGACATGTGCGTTAATTGCGTCAAATATTTTA
Source organism: Corythoichthys intestinalis (assembly GCF_030265065.1). Taxonomy (NCBI): domain Eukaryota; kingdom Metazoa; phylum Chordata; class Actinopteri; order Syngnathiformes; family Syngnathidae; genus Corythoichthys; species Corythoichthys intestinalis. The sequence continues at coordinate 13,961,176 of NC_080411.1, read as the reverse complement.
ACGTGATTCATTTAAAAAATAATTACCCCCCCATTAACGCGATAATTTTGACAGCCCTAAAATATACATGAGAAAAAAAGACATTTAATCCAATAATGAACCATTTTCAGTCAATCAATGTCTTTATTTTCGATGTACATTGTTGAAAACAACCAACAATTGCATCTCAGATGTGACTAGAAAAAAAATCACTGCTTTCACTCCAAAAACGTCTAGACCTTATGAAAAAACAACATATTTCTTATCTAAAAATGTAACTACGCTTGATAACACACATCACTTGAAAGCTATGTGTTTTCCCCACGTGTTTCAATTGAATTTCAATTTGTGTCAAGCTATTTTTAAGTTCTAGTTAAGTTTTAAGTTAGTCTAAACCTTAAGTGCTGATAGGATTTTGAGTTTTTGCAGTGTTCAAAATAAATGTATGATACCTGCTGTATTGGAGCACATTAGGGACCAGTGCTACTTGGTGTTTTATTCAGTGATGACTACTGAGCTAAAACTGACAGTTAGCTTTATTATGTTTTAATTTTACACACTCATCACTCTACAGTGCTGTGTTTTTACAGATTAAATAAAGCCTGTATGTAAGACACGTTAGCCACGCATCGACAGTTGTCATAATCAATAGAAACCTAGCCCTCCGAAGGGCTAACGTTACGTGAGCGAGTGACAGTAACGTTATATTTATTTGCGCTGAGAAATGTACTGCTTAAAGATGGCGGCTGTTTACTAACGCTGCCGAGACGCGGCCGAATCTGTCATTTCGCATCTAGTCCTAAATGCATGCGATATCTATGAGACGCGTCGGACACTACCTGCTACCACACTAGCATCATGCGGGCGTAGTTTTTAGCAAAGTCGGCGTAGTTTGTTGCGGCTGTCGGCTGCAGTAAGTTTTTTTGTTTGTTTTTTTTAACGCACTTGACGTCAGCGCGTTGTCCAGCATTAAAAGTAGTCCGGGCAAAACGTGATGCTCAGAACTGGCAAAATTAAATGATTCCTCAAGGTGAATAAAATTACTCGGATCAGTTTTTAAACTCGAGTTACTCGAGTTGCTCGAGTATTCGTTTCAGCTCTACAACAGTCGTAGCGTTAGCGCTAATGTCCCTCCCGGACAGGACACAGAGCTGCTATCTCCCGGCATCGTCATCAACAGCGCGTCGCTGGAAGGTAGTCGCCACCTCAGTCGGAGTAACATCGACATCCCAAGATGCTCGGGGCCCGACGATCCAAAGAAGCAACTCCCGCGCAAACGCAGCGACTCGTCCACCTACGAGCTGGACACCATTAAGCATCACCAGGCTTTCTTGTCCAGGTTAGGCGGGGACGAGACCCCGGCGCCCGTTGTGACTTATCGCCGGATTCATTTGTTGTGTTTTTACAGCCTGCACTCCAGCGTGATCCACGCGGAGACCTGTTCTCGACGCTCCAGCAGCAGCACCATGCTGGAGGGCGGCTCCTTGGGCAAATTTGACTTTGAGGTGACCGACTTCTTTCTGTTCGGATCGCCTCTGGGCCTGGTGCTGGCGCTGAGGAAGACGGTCGTTCCATCGTTGGACGGTGAGGATACGGTGTTGAGAAGCTGCGTTCGCACCAAAGTTAAACCGTTGCGCAATGACAACTCGCCAGCGCTATGCTAATTCATCGGTAAGAGTGGTTTTGCGTTCGCACAAGACCTTATGTTGCCAAAAGTTGCGAAAAAGCTCGCGAAAACAAACAAATTACAGTTTACGTAAAGTAAAAATAAGTAAAATAACAACTTTAATCTCGCATTATAATAAGGGGTTTTTTTTCCGTAATATTACGACTTTAACCTTCATGATATTGTGTAGCATTACGACCTTTTTTTAGATATATAGATAGATATTTAATATAACGTTTTTTTTCACTCATATTACAATCTATGATTAATCTCATAGTCGTACAACTATTTTCATGTAGTATTAAAAATATTGATCTTATAATATCACGTAAAGTTACGTGACATTACGATATTTTACCTCGTATATATACGAGGTATATATATTACGACTTCAATCTCATAATATCTGGTACAGTTATGTAAGATTAATTTTTCATTGAAATATTACGTAAAATTATAAGGTTTTTTTCTCTCGTAATATTACGACTTTAATTCCATATTACTTTTTTCACATGTTATGACTTCAATCTCGTAATATCTCGTAAAGTTATGTCAAATTAGTTTTTTTCCTTGTAATATTACATCAAATTGTGAGGCTTTTCTTGTAATATTATGATTTTTTTCACATATTACGACTTTAATCTTGTATTATCTCCTCAAGTTACATAACATTACGATTTTTTAATTGTATTACTGTAATAATGATTTTTTTCTCATAATATTACGACTTTTATAATATTACCATCTATGACTTTAATCTGATAATATTATGACTTTTTCTCATAATGTTATGACTTAAACCTCGCAATATTGCGTGAAATTGCATAACATTACGACTTTTTTTTTTTCAAAATATTACGTAAAGATCGGTAATATAACGATGAGTTTTTTTCTCATATTACAATCTATTCTATAACTTAAATCTCATAGTAGCACGACTCATCTCATAATATCACATAAAGTTATGTGACTTTAAAATGTTTCTGCTGATAGTTTTCCGAACAATTATGAGTTTTTTACTCGTAATATTACGACTTCCATCCCGTAATGTCTCATAAAGTTATGTAAGTAAGGTAACAATTTTTTTCCTTGAAATATTACATAAAATAATGAGTTTTTTTCTCATTATATTACACTTTAATCTCATATTACGACTTTTTTTTTTTTTACATAATATTATGACTTCAATTTCGTAATATCTTGTGACGTCATTTAAAATCACAATTTTTTTCATTGTAATATTTTGGTAAGTTACGAGGCTTTTTTTCTCGTAATATTACGATTTTAATTTCATATTACGACTTTTTTCACATAATATCACGACTTTAATCTTGTAACATCTTGTCAAGTTACATAAAATTACGATTTTTAAAAATTGTATTATTACTGAAATAATGATTTTTTTTTTCGTCATAATGTTAAGAGTTTAATCTCGTCATGTCATGTGAAGTTTTTTCTCGTAATATTACAACTTTATTTAACAATGCATGACTTTAATTTCATAATATGACTTTTTTCTTGTAATATTATGACTTTAATCTCGCAATTTCACATGAAGTTAGGTGAAATTATGACGATTACATTGACTTTGAATGGGAACCGATCGCTGTGAACGCAGCTTTTCATTACATCTCATGACTGGGTTTCAAACTCACGTCAGCCAGAAGACTAACCGCGCTGGTGTTTTCTCTTCCGAGTTTAGTGACGGCTCTCCGTCCAGCCTGCCAGCAGGTCTACAACCTGTTCCACCCGGCGGACCCTTCGGCTTCCCGTCTGGAGCCTCTCCTGGACAAACGCTTTCACTTGTTGCCCCCCTTCACCATCCCTCGCTATCAGCGCTTTCCGCTCGGAGACGGACACTCGGCTCTCCTGGGTGAGCACGCACGAGCGGCGGCTAGGTTTACCGTAATCACACCGTAATTTATAGCCTGAAATCATTCCGAACAGAATGAGCCGGAACTCTGTACACCAGTAAATCACAGTCATTGAATTGACATCCAATTCATTTTGACTGGTAGGGGGCGAATGAACAATTGTTGGATTTTTAAGCATAAAAAAATGTTGGCTTTTTGGTTTAAAAAATGATGTATTGTGACTAGTGGTTTTGACTTCTAAGACCGCTTTTAAGTTGTAAGCTATACGTTAGCATAATGCATTAAACCAGAATTTAAACCGGTGAATGCCCATGTTTGACTGCCACTGACGCAATTAGAATTGCTCCACAACAAACAGGAAGTGACCCGGTAATGCCCCAAAGTCACAAAAAGTGACCCAAAATCAAGAAAACGTGAACTGGAATCAACAGAAAGTGACCTGGAATCAACCAGAAGTGACGAGGTAATGATGCAAAATTAACGAGTGACCTAAAATGTACATGAAGTGACACGGCAAATCAACAAAAAAAATGGCCTGAAATCGACAGGAAGTGAGCCACACAATAGACTTCATAATGATATAGACGGGTCAACACCGTCATACAATGCGCCACGCCTTCAAGTAGGGGGCTTGCCCACATCAAGAGGAGGTATTCTCAAAACACGCGCACATAAGCCTGTCGCAATATGCAATAATTCCATGTATCGCACGGTAAATAAAAATGAAGGCGGTAATTTTTTTCGCTGCGATTTATCGCCTCCCGTGCGTGCGCGCGTGCGGCTGACGTGCTGTTAAAAGTTCGACATCCTTGTTACCAACTACGCAAAATGCATTTTCGTTCTGGGTCCGGCAAAAAATAGCGCTGGAGCCAATTTGTTCCCATTATATCCTATTGTTCAACGTATACCGGCTGCGTCAGTGCTCCGGATTGACTGCGGACCATCTCCGCCGGATGGATTAGGCTATTTTTTAGTTTAGTGCAGGTGGAGAAAAAAAGAAAAGGTGACGCTTACCATTGAAATGAAGATGTAAATGATAGCAAAATATAAGTATGGTGTGTGCATCCATGAACTGAGTCGACAATAGGGCCGTAGAATGCTGATCTCGCCCGGCGGTCCTCCTCCGTTCGCCAGTCTTTATAAGTTAAGGTGACAGTTCTTATTGTGGTAACATCGCCAAAGAAATCGCCAGCTTCGTCAGGTTTCTAATCATTTATTCCATCAACTCGCCGAGTGTCCACTGCTGTTGACGCCAGGATCGAAACCGAAAGTAAAATAGCGCTCTCCTGATCACCGTCAGCCCCGCGGTGCGTTCAGGTACAGCAAAAAAAGTCCGCCACATTACAACCCGATTCGTTACATTATTACAGGTACTGTACTGTATTATTATTATTATTATTATTATGTATTTCTATTTGCAATAGTAACAGCAGTATTTATTAAGGATGGAGTGAGGGTTTTTGGGCTGTGGAACGAATTAATGGAATTATAATGTATTCTTATGGGAAAATCCTGCTCGACATACGACCATTTTGACTTAAAAACAAGCTCCTGGAATGAATTAACTTCGTATGTTGAGGTACCTCTGTATTACACATGGCACGCCACAGCAGAAGCTATGAGGGGAAAGGTTTTCATTTTCCTAGATGCTTAAATTATTAAGTGGAATTTTATTTTTTTCTAAAAAAAAAAACAAAAAAAACATTTTATTTATTCTGTGTTTCTGTGCAGTATTAATATTGTTGTCTTTTACTTAACAGAAGCATGGTCTATTGTTTTTAGTTGTGATTTCATAAAAAGTATTTTTGAATTTAAGAGTAAATATTTATTGCGTTTAAATGGGTGTGCGTGATCTATTACTATATACTGTATAGAGATGTCCCGATCAATCGGCATCCCGATCGATCGGGTCCGATCACGTCATTTTCAAAGTATCGGAATCGTCAAAATAATATCGGCCATGCCTTTTTTTAATATATATATTTTAATTAAATCGTTTTCTAATTGTATTTAATGTCACAGACATAATATGTTACACTCATCCAGAGTCTTTAGTTTAGGCTTAAGGTAGGGTTATCAAAGTTATCCCGATAACGGCGGCAATTAATTTTTTAAAAAATTTTGTGTTACTTTAAAATATTTAAGGCAATTAATGCATGCGCTGCATGACCCTCTCACTCATTGTTGCGCTCAATCAGCTTTACCTTTATAGAGTGATAAAAGGCAGAGCAAAATGAGTAGAGTGAACTTTGCCAGCCTTTGGAGCCTTTTATTAATTGGCTAAAGCCTTGCAATCCTTCTCCCTTTGATTAGAAATATCATGAGAAGCAATGTGGGAAGGCAAGGTGGCAATTGATCATTGTTCTAACACCTTATGTTATTTCCCAACGCAGAGAACATATAGCAATTAGTAGCACGTTGCACAGTCATGGTTTCACTTCCCATCATGCATTTGGGATGGCCACAGTATCATTTACTGAAAGCTCAACAAATACACTAGATGGCAATATTTAGTCACAATATACAAAGTCACAAGTCTTTCTATCCGTGGATCCCTCTCACAGAAAGAATGTTAATAATGTAAATGCCATCTTGAGGATTTATTGTCATAATAAACAAATACAGTACTTATGTACTGTATGTTGAATGTATATATTCGTCCGAGTTTTATTCATTTTTTTCTTAATGCGTTGCCAAAATGTATATGATCGGGAAAAATTATCGGGAATGATTGGAATTGAATCGGGAGCAAAAAAAAGCAATCGGATTGGGAAATATTGGGATCGGCAGATATGCAAACTAAAAAGATCGCGATCGGATCGGGGGCAAAAAAACATGATCGGAACAACCCTAATACTGTATTCTCACAGTGTTATTGTAATTGTTTTTCTAATGGGGGGTGCAATAATATCGCATATCGCAATAATTCATGAAATAAATTATCGCACACTAAAATTTGTTATCGCGACAGGCCTACGCACGCAGCGATTTAACGCCGGATTTAGGTTGAAAAAGTACGAAAGCTGTACCGCATACAAACAGGAAGGATTGTCTCAGGAGTGGTTTGTTCGGGGATTCAAGGTAATTATTATATTTTTCGTACCATGCAAGCATTTTGAAACATTACGAAAAAAATCAAAGGGAGAAATTAGCTGCCACAGCATTGGCGTTATAGTTTGCAATATTTACGTAAAATAAATGCTAACTACACATTTTTTTTGCTTTTAACCAAGAATCGAGACTCTTTTACATCCGTATATATCAAGAATTCAGGGATTTAAGCATCTATTCACAAGAATTTTCAACAGAAAATACTAGTTGTTTTCATAAGGCCGCAGTTACAGTGGCTTAAAGACTAGCTGCTCATTCGACATATTTACGTAAAATAAATGCTAATTGTCCAGTTCTTCGCTCTTTTAACAAAGAATCGATACAGTTTTACGTCCATATCTATAAAGAATTCAGGGATTTACGCATTTATTCACAAGAATTTTCAATGTAAAAAGCTCTTTGTCTATTTCCACTCGGTCAGCTTTAGGCCCCCTATTAATCGGCCCCACACCCCGTGTCCCATCAATATCATTATGAAATCTATGGCCAAACATGCCAGGAAGTGACCCGAAATCAACAAGAAGTAACCTGCAAATGCCCCAAAATCATCATAAAGCCACTTAAAATCAAGAGAAAGTGACCTGGTAAAAAATTAACAGAAAGTGAACCAAAATGTACAGGAAGTGACCCGGCAAATCATCAGAAAGTTCTCCAAAACCAACAAAAAGTGATATCGATTTTCTGGATGTCAGCATATCTATAAATCATGATCTGTGTTGTCTAACGCATTAGTAGTAACGCGTTACTATAATCTGATTACTTTCTTTCAGTAACGAGTAATCTAACACGTTCATTTTTCTACACCAGTAATCTGATTAAAGTTAGTTTCCTTAGTGTCTCTGCGTTACTATTTTTCCATTGCCTCATAATGTATGTAGTATGAAGAATATTGTAGTCATGTACAAAGAGCATTTTGAATACGTACGTGTTTCCATGACAACCCCTTAGCTATTTCCTGTTTTGGTCGCGCGTCACATGTGTTGTGAGACTGAAAGGCGTGGGCCAGGCGGGTCGACATTTGAGCCGAGTGTTGAGACGTTGCGAGGGAATGTTGATCTGTGGATGTCCACGAATGAAGGTGAGTATTTTTCCTTCATTCTGGAGGGTATCAGCAAAAGGTTGGACCCCCTACATGCGCGGCCGTTTCGTAGCTTTGCCGTAGTAACGACGGGCAGTTATCGCTCCAAGTTGACAAACTTTGTTTACATCATATGCGTGTTGCACATTTATGCCGTGGGGCGATGTGTTCGTTTAGCATCTGTGGGATGTAAGTCTGATTAAGTGTAAAATGCTTCGTTGCCACCACGTTTTGTGGCCAGATTGACCGCGTGTGTATTGGGAGGAGTAATTCTGGGTTTTGCACGCGCATCCGCGCCCGCCACCACCTTTGGGATTTTGTGCAGTCAGTTTGCATTGTTTTACATTGGCACTGATATGCTGTTAACTAGAGATGTCCCGATCAATCGGGATGTCGATCGATCGGGTCCGATCACGTCATTTTCAAAAGTATCGGAATCGGCAAAAAAATATTGGGCATGCCTTTTTTTAATATATATATATATATTTTTAATTAAATCGTTTTCTAATTGTATTTAACGTTACAGACAAAATGTCTTACACTCATCCAGAGTCTTTAGTTTTGGCTCAAAGTAGGGCTATCAAATTTATCGCGTTAACGGCGGTAGTTAAATTTTTTTTAAATCAATCACGTTAAAATATTGTCGCGTTCAATCTATAATGGCGCCGATTTACCTATACATAGAGCTAAAAGGCAGCGTAAAACGAGTAGAGTGAATTTTGGCAGTCTTTGGAGCCTTTTTTTAATTGGCTAAAGTCTTACAAACCCTCTCCCTATGATTAGAAATATCGTGGGAAGCAATCTGGGGAAGAAAGGTAGCAACTGATCTTTTTCTTAACACCCTATGTTATTTCCCAACGCAGAGAAGATATATCAATTGGCACCACTACGCACAGTCATGGTTGCACTTCCCCTCATGCATTTGGGCAGAACAGTTAAATGGCTACAGTATCATTTACTGAAAGCTCAACAAATACACTAGATGGCAATATTTAGTAACAATATACAAAGTCACATTTATCCTTTAAGAATTACAAGTCTTTCTATCCGTGGATCCCTCTCACAGAAAGAATGTTAATAATGTAAATGCCATCTTGAGGATTTATTGTCATAATAAACAAATACAGTACTTATGTACTGTATGTTGAATGTATATATTCGTCCGAGTTTTATTCATTTTTTTCTTAATGTATTGCCAAAATATATATGATCGGGAAAAATTATCGGGAATGATTGGAATCGAATCGGGAGCAAAAAAAAAAAGCAATCGGATCGGGAAATATCGGGATCGGCAGATACTCCAACTAAAACGATCGGATCGGGAGCAAAAAAACATGATCGGAACAACCCTACTGTTAACCATAACCCGAAATTCAGAAGTTTTGACATTCGGCTTAATCTTAGAGGTTAGCGGGGTTTAATTGGTCGGTGGAGTTGATTTCAACAAATTCCAAGCAGTTTGTCAGATATTTGTTAGTTTCCGTAGCTCGCGCGAAATTCTAATATTTCCCTTTAAATTCAATCACCGGAAAGTCAATTACATGTGATGACATTTTTCTGTTGTCATTCTTATGTTGAGGCGGCAAAGGGAGAAAAATGGGTAAAAAGTAACTGATAGATTACTTTTAAAGTAACTTAGTTACTTTGATAATGAAGTAATCAGTAAAGTAACTAGATTACTTTTTTGAGGCGTAATCCGTAATCAGTAATTAAATTACTTTTTCAAGTAATCTGTGACAACACTGATCATGATATATCGCCATCTGTGGGGTTGATTTCACCCACTTTTAATTTCAGTACCAAAGACACTCACAAGAGGGCGACAAAAAGCAGTCTTGACAGGAAGTGTTAAAGGCATTTGAGTCGTTGTTACAGAACCATTCAATGCTCTATACTCTTTGTTTGCCACTAATGAATTAACGAGAATGTTGTACCTCCAGTGGAGACGGTGCAGAGCAACCCTCAGCTCCTGATGGAGCCGGCGCTCCATCGCAATCACGATACGGACATCAACGAAACCTCCATCGCAGTGCCTGTCCTTAACTGGCCGGCCTCCAGTGAGTTCTCACTTTTACTTTAGGGCATAGGGGTCCAAACTACGGCCTGTCGGCTAACTGGATCCACTTTTTTACTGGCCTGCAGCAAATTATGAAATATCATTGAAAAAAAAAAGATTTTCCCATGTGTTTTCCGAAACTTCTGGGTTCGCGGTGAATCAGTAACAGGCACACTTTTGCTCAATAGACAATGTTTATTGATTAGAAAATGCAGAATAAATGAGGTTTATTGATTACAATCCCACAAGAGCAAGCAAACATACATCATAAAACAAGAACAATGGCAACGATGACGCTAAACTTGAGTTTGTCGATCTCAGAATCCCCGCATTACCATTACAGCAAAACAAAATGTCCCTTAGAAATGAAAATCGCTTACCGTGACAAACGATCGGGAAGCCAACAACACTCCAGTAAAGCGTCAAAAGGACAAAAGCCAGGCGATCTGTACGTGACCCGCTGGTGAACCTCACGGGTCGCCCGGAACTGTCCGGTTTTGTAAGGACGCACCCCTCGGAGGGCGGAGAGGCCAACTTCCGCCCCCGAGCGGCGCGCCCCCGTCCAATCACAAACATTTAAGCTACTTTTGGTTCAGCCCTCTTGAAAAAGGGCTTTTCACATAGGACAGGGGTGTCCAAACGTTTTGCAAAGGGGGCCAGATTTGGCGTGGTAAAAATGTGGGGGGCCGACCTTGGTGCACGTCCTTTTTTCGTTGAACAATATATTTAAGCAAAATTTAGCAAGCCATTCAGTGTGTCTCATTTGCTTTATCATTTCTTTTAATTAAAAATTTCAACAATCTCGCAACTAGCCTTTGTGGCGTTCTCTTTCGACTCTGGCTCTTGTGAAATACTACTGCTGTGAAATTAAATTAGCTTCAAGTTGCTTCAATTTCTCGCTGTGTATCTTCCCTGTAATCTTGTCGTACATGTCAGCGTGTCTTGTTTGGTAATATCGCCTCACATTGAAATCTTTAAAAACAGCGACTGTCTCTGCAAATGAGGCAAGACAGAGTTGTTGCGTATTTTAGTGAAGAAATAGTCCAATTTCCACCTATCCTTGAAGCGTCGGCCGTCAGTCAACTTTTTTTTTGTTGTTGTTGTTGATTGTCGCCATTTTAGAAAATGGAAGTAATGGGTCACATGGAGTAATGTTGCTTAGCCCTTAAATATCTGAGACATGAAGCAATTATCAGAGAATCCCAAATTTTGAAAAATAAGGTCCTAATGAAACCTATTTTTCAAATTTGTAAAAAGAAAAGTCAAAATGAATATGTGTAATAAGCGCTCTAATATCTATAACCCATGCTAAATCATGGTTTTTACCTCATGGAACCTGCAGATGCATGTGTTGACTTGCATCCATCATTTTTTTTTTCGAAAAGAAATGTCAAAATTCTAAATTTGTCTCAAAATCATGAAATTTTAGGTGTATCAAATGTGATACATTTGGCAATAAAGGGTTAAAGTGCTGCTGCCTTTTAGTGGGTAAATGAGGAGCAGCATTTCGTGTGTAAGCTACTTCATATGCTGGTTGCAGTACTGCTGACCAATTTATGTGTGCAATCTGTGTGTGGGCCAGACGTTAGTGATTTTATGACAGAGGCTGGGGGTCGGATATAATTTGACCACAGGCCGCATTTGGCCCCCGGGCCGGACTTTGGACATGTCTGACATAGGACAAATGAGCTGTGCTGCAACAGATGCCAACTTGATGCTAGATTTGAGTTTGTCAATCTCAGAATCCCCGCGTTACGTTAGCATTTGTTTGCTTGTTTTTGATATCTGTTTGCTTGTTTTTGTGGGATTGTAATCAATAAATCTCATTTATTCTGCATTTTCTAATCAATAAACATCATCTACTGAGCAAACATGTGTTTGTTACTGATTCACCGCGAACCTAGAAATTTCGGAAAACACCATGTTTTATACATGCGACATACAATTGACCGCTCTCGTATCTCCGTAGCAGACGCTGGAGCTCACATTTCAGTGGACGCGGCCTACCCCGCGCCGTCCACGTCTCCGGGGGTCCCTCACATCCGTTGCCACCGCCGAGCGAGTGAGGCCAGCCTGGCGAGCCAGGTGTCGGGCTTGGCCGACTCGTACGCCGCCTCCAACATCGCCAACAGTAAGTAACGGGCTCGGAGTCCTTCTCTGGTTTTCGAAGCCTCGTTCAAAACTAAACATCCCTTCAGCCGGCCGGGTGAAAAAAAGGCCCAGCCTTCTGTCCCAGCTGCCTAATCCCTACCGTAAACTCGTCTCCCGGACGCCTTCGTTACGCTCGCACCGGAAAACCCGGCAGGTGTTCCCCACCGCCGCCGAGTCGGAACTCGGCTCGGACGCCGGCTCGGATGTCAGCGCTGACATCGGCTCGCCCGTGGCGCTAATAAATTTGGAGCAAGGTACCCTGGAAAGTGTAGTGTGAGGACACGAGCTGAATCCTTGTCCACCTGAGCTGTCCTTTTTCTATTCCTCCCTGGAAATAGTTTTCCTCAGTAGGAAAGGTTACACTTGCGGTCTTGTGGTGACAGACTCAACCGTGAATCGTCTAGTTTGATGATCCTACATTACTGTACAAGTGTGAATTTCTGTCTTTAGCAGGGCTGTCCAAACATTTGCGGGTGTCCTTGATCCAATCACATCATTTGTAGAGGATCGGAATTGTTGTTTTTTTTCAATTGATTTATTGTTATTTTTAAAGGGTACAACGGATAGAAAGACATGTAATTCTTAAAAGATTGTTAGAATGAGTTACAATAATTTGATATTAAATGTAGGGTTGTTCCGATCATGTTTTTTTGCTCCCGATCGTTTTAGTTTTGTATCTGCCAATCCCGATATTTCCCGATCCGATTGCTTTTTTTTGCTCCCGATTCAATTCCAATCATTCCCGATAATTTTACATTTTGGCAGTGCATTAAGAAAAAAATGAATAAAACTCGGACGAATATATACATTCAACATACAGTACATAAATACTGTATTTGTTTATTATGACAATAAATCCTCAAGATTGCATTTACATTATTAACATTCTTTCTGTGAGAGGGATCCACGGATAGAAAGACTTGTAATTATTAAAGGATAAATGTGACTTTGTATATTGTGACTAAATATTGCCATCTAGTGTATTTGTTGAGCTTTCAGTAAATGATACTGTAGCCATTTAACTGTTCTGCCCAAATGCATGATGGGAAGTGCAACCATGACTGTGCGTAGTGGTACCAATTGATATATCTTCTCTGCGTTGGGAAATAACATAGGGTGTTAAGAAAAAGATCAGTTACTACCTTTCTTCCCCACATTGCTTCCCACGATATTTCTAATCATAGGGAGAGGGACTTTAAAACCATAGCCAATTAAAAAAAGGCTGCCAAAATTCACTCTACTCATTTTACGCTGCCTTTTAGCTCTATATATAGGTAAAACGGCGCCATCACAGATTGAACGCGACAATGCGTGAGTGGGTCGTGCAGCGCATGCGTTAATTGCGTTAAATATTTTAACGTGATAAATTTTTTCAAAAAATAATTACCGCCGTTAACGGGATAAATTTGATAACCCTACCTTAAGCCTAAACTAAAGACTCTGGATGAGTGTAACATATTATGTCTGGAACGTTAAATGCAATTAGAAAACGATTTAATAAAAAAAAAAAAAAAAAAAAATATATATATATATATATATATATATATATATATATATATATATATTAAAAAAAGGCATGTCCGATATTTTTTTTGACGATTTCGATACTTTGAAAATGACGTGATCGGACCCGATCGACCGCCATTCTCTAATTAAAAGCCCTCTTAGTGTTTTTGTTTTAATAACATTTGTAAAATTTGTTTAACTAGTAGGTTGCCATTGTTGTTGACGCAATGCATTCTGGGCGGTGATGCCCCTGGGCAGCGCTGATGGGCTTCCACAGTGTCACTCTTTAGCAACATAAACATGTCGCCGGTTCGGCTCTTCCAATTTGAACCCAAGATGGAAAAGTGATGAGCTGGACAGCATTGTCGGTATTCCACAAAACGAGCAGCAAAAGCAATGAAATAAAGGTCTCCAGCCGGATTCAAACCTGGTTTCCTGTGCGTCAGACAAGCGCGTAGACCACAGGACTATACTTGTCATGTCATGATTTTCGTTATAAAGATCTATTTGGTCTATTAGCTGTAATCAGTAACAAGTCCTCTGATGAAAACCAAAATATCTGTTACAGTACAGCAAGCTTACAACAATGACATAGGGATTGCGTAAAAGGGTTTATTGAACACACAAAAAAAATACACGATCACAAAAAGGGAGACACAAAAAGGGTCCATGACAGGAGGTCGGGATCGATTTAAAAAAAAAAAAAAAAAAAAAAACTAAGGGAAAACCACGGGGAGAGGCAGACGAACAGAAAATCCAAGGCAAAGATGCAACGAAGGGGTCAAGGATACAAACTGTCAAATGGCAGCAAGTCAATATCTCGGCAAGCCGCCTAAGATCGGTTTAAAGACATTGCTGATGTGCAACTCATCCCGCAGCTCTGTAACAAAACAATCTGACCAGCAGCAGAATGTGACAAAATCATGCCAGTCGTCATACTAGCTTCGCTTGGCTAGCACAACTATTCTCCCAGTCTAGCCCAACCGCGTCATCACCCCCAGCATGCATTGCGCCCGTAAAACGTGGCGCCCTCCGTAGGTCAAACATGGACTAAATATTATAGATTTTTAAATCAATGGCAATAATATATACTGTATGTGTTTCTAATAACATATTTTTATTGAAAGAGAACAATTGTGGCTTAGTAGAGCCTTCAACTGTTTAAGTCCGAGGTTCCATTTAATTATTTACTCATTGGCTGCCATTCACGGCGGCAGATGTTCAATCCATTTGACTTAAAGGGCTGGCAGCAATTGATCGTAATTCGAATGGACGTCTAAAAAGTTACAAAATATTGCCAAAAATATATATATACAGTAGGGAGAACAAGTATTTGATACACTGCCAATGGGTTTTCCCATTGGCAGTGTATCAAATAGTTATATATACTTGTACTTGTATATATACTTTTCATACTCCACAACACTCCTGGTAAAAGCAGAAGAGGATGTACTGTAAACAGTGCAGTACTGTAACATGTTTGGAACTTTAGTTTTTCAAAATATATATATATATATATATATATTAGGGCTGTCAAATGATTAAAATTTGTAATCGAGTTAATTACAGCTTAAAAATTAATTAATCGTAATTAATCACAACTGAAACCATCTATAAAATATGCCATATTTTTCTGTAAATTATTGTTGGAATGGAAAGATAAGACACAAGGTGGATATATACATTCAACATACGGTACATAAGTACTGTATTTGTTTATTATAACAATAAATCAACAAGATGGCATTAACATTATAAACATTCTGTTAAAGCGATCCATGGATATAAAGACTTGTAGTTCTTAAAAGATAAATGTTAGTACAAGTTATAGAAATTTTATATTAAAACCCCTCTTAATGTTTTCGTTTTAATAAAATTTGTAAAATTTTCAATCAAAAAATAAACTAGTAGCCCGCCATTGTTGATGTCAATAATTACACAATGCTCATGGGTGCTGAAGCCCATAAAATCAGTCGCACCCAAGCGCTAGCAGACGGCGACAAAACTCCAAAAACATAAGTAACAAGTGGACATTGCACTGTGCTGTCATTTTAATCTGTTTGAGCAGGGCATGTGCGTTAATTGCGTCAAATATTTTAACGTGATTAATTGAAAAAATTAATTAGCGCCGATTAACGCGATAATTTTGACAGTCCTTTTTTTTTTTTTTTTTTTCGGTATTTGATCGGGACTCTGCATCGGCAGATTCTCAAAATCGAAAGTGACTTGGACTTGTGTGCAAAAATTTGTGATCGGGACATGCCTATTTTTTTTTATCATTTGCAGCAGGCCAATAAAAAACGGGCGGCTGTTTGGACACCCCTGGTCTTTAGCGTTCTTCTTTTTGTCTTGCTAGGCAGGAGCTAAAAGT
This sequence comes from Corythoichthys intestinalis, assembly GCF_030265065.1. NCBI lineage: Eukaryota > Metazoa > Chordata > Actinopteri > Syngnathiformes > Syngnathidae > Corythoichthys > Corythoichthys intestinalis. Next base: position 13,945,384 of record NC_080411.1, on the reverse strand, counting down.
CACTTTTCCACCAAGTCCAGTGATCCTCACCCATTCTCTGAGCTTTGCTCTGAAATAAGTTGAGAAGGTTGTAAACGCCCAAAATTTAAACATACGTACTGGACTTTTTGCTGGAACTGGGACTTAAATGTGCCAGTGTGCATTTTGAACATCCTTTCAATGTCATCTTGCAGTCGCCTCTCGCTGGTGGGGCAGCAAGCGGATGGACTACGCCCTCTACTGCCCCGACGCCCTGACGGCGTTCCCCACCGTGGCCCTGCCGCATCTCTTCCACGCTTCCTACTGGGAGTCTACAGACGTGGTGTCCTTTCTGCTTCGACAGGTTGGTGAACTCTTTCACTGACATTGATGGCGATAGTTGTGCAATACATTTTAAATGGGAGGTGCTGGAAGCGATTGAATGATATTGCGAGCATTCACAATATAACTGAGATCGTAATATTACTATACTGTAATTTTTTTTTTGTAGTATTGCAACGTTGTTCTCATAGTATTTCAATGTACCGCAATTTTCGGGCTATAAGCCGCTATTATTTCTCCTATTATAAATCCTGTGGCTTATAGTCCAGTGCACTTTATTTGACAGCAACGTCATAAGACCATCATAATTATGACATAGCACTGTCATGGCCATTCCTGAATGCTTATGACAGATGTCATTAAGTGTCATCCGGGATGTTATGTCACTGACTCCATTTATGTCCAGCTTGGATCTTTGACATACATTCAAAATTGAGATAATTTTCCAAAGGATACTAAATGACATCTAAGCATTGGTTAATGCCGATGACAGTGTCATGTCATAATTATGATTATCTTATGAAAGTCTTATGGCGCCACTGTCATATAAAGTATTACCAAACACCATAACTAGCAATTAATGAAACAACTGGAACAGTAACTGAAGAAATAGTTAGCACCTAACATGAATTTTGATTATTTACATCTGTAGCGCCGCAATGCATGCTAGGAGGAATGTTGGATGACAACAGTGTTGACAGCAGGTGGCAGCAAAGGTTAACTGTCTCCCCCAAAAGAGCAGTGATGGCCAAATGAAGCTTCAAGAAGCTTCCAAAATGGTTCAAAGCTTCATGGTGGTTCATTTGGTCTTATGACAGTCTTATGATGCCATTGTCAAATGAAGTGTTACCGGTAGAGATGTCCCGATCGATCGGCATCCCGATCAATCGGATCCGATCACGTCATTTTCAAAGTATCGTAATCGGCAAAAAAATATCGGCCATGCCTTTTTTAAATATATATGTATTTTTTAATTAAATCGTTTGTAATTGTATTTAACGTTACAAACATATTACACTCATCCAGAGTCTTTAGTTTAGGCTTAAGGTAGGGTTATCAAATTTATCCCGATAGCGGCGGTAATTAATAAAAAAAAAAAAAATTCCATCCATCCATCAATCAATCAATGCATGTGCTGCACGACCCACTCACGCATTATCGCGCTTAATCTGTAATGGCGCCGTTTTACCTAAATAGAGAGATAAAAGGCAGCGTATAATGAGTAGAGTGAATTTTGGCAGCCTTTGGAGCCTTTTTTTAATTGGCTAAAGCCTTACAAATCCTCTCCCTGTGATTAGAAATATCATGGGAAGCAATGTGGGGAAGAAAGGTAGCAATTGATCTTTTTCTTAACACCTTATGTTAATTCCCAACGCAAAGAAGATATATCAATTGGTAGCACTACGCACAGTCATGGTTCCACTTCCCATCATGCATTTGGCCATGGCTGCAGTATCATTTACTGAAAGCTCAACAAATACACTAGATGGCAATATTTAGTCACAATATACAAAGTCGAGGGTCTTTCTATCCGTGGATCCCTCTCACAGAAAGAATTAATAATGTAAATGCCATCTTGAGGATTTATTGTCATAATAAACAAATACAGCACTTATGTACTGTATGTTGAATGTATATATTCGTCTGAGTTTTATTCATTTTTTTCTTAATGCATTGCCAAAATGTATATGATCGGGAAAAATTATCGGGAATGATTGGAATTGAATCTGGAGCAAAAAAAAATCGGGAAATATCGGGATCGGCAGATACTCAAACTAAAACGATCGGATCGGGAGCAAAAAAACATGATCGGAACAACCCTAGTTACCGGTTAATATCTTTTGGTGTAAATATCCCATAATACGGTTTATCGACAAACAAATGCCATTTTCGTGTCAAATTTGGTGGGTGGCGGCTTATAGTCAGGTGCGCCTTATTGTCCGAAAATTACGAAAGGACTTTATCTCTTTGCGAAACGTCTTCCGAGATGAGATTTAGAGATAGACTTAATTGCCCTGAGAATAAAAAACACACCATGATGACATTGCTAACGCAATATCATGCATCCGCAGGTGATGAGGCATGAAAACTCTGGAATCCTGGAGCTGAACGGAAAAGAAGTGTCAGAGTTCACGCCATCCAAGCCTCGAGAGAAGTGGCTGCGGAAGCGGACTCACGTCAAAATCAGGGTAAGTGACGTCGCATGAGACCTCCACAGATCTCATGAGACTTCAACAACACAAAGCTGTGACCTCGTGGAGCCGAGTTTCTTGTTTAATGGCAGTGAACATAATTTTTTTTTTTTATAGTCCTGTCAGAACAAAGAGGTGGGAAGTAAGTCAATATCATCCCATAATAAGCAATCCAGATGGCAACAAGGGTCGAAAAGATAATAGACAGCCCGCTAGTCAGTTAGCCTGCTGTGTCCATAATGCTCGCGCTAACGTTCGACTGCAGTGTCTTTATATGGCTTTTCGGTAACTCGAGGTGAGAGCATGAGAGGCATAATTAAAGAAACCATGATTTTAACAAGATGTTATCGCATACTTACCTTGTTTCCATCCCAAAACTCAGTGTAGCATGTCTCACCGAGTGTCAAGACACAGCTGTGAATGGCCACAGCCGGACTTTGTGGGGATTTTATGGGTGAAACACGGAAATATAACAAGGGTCGCGATGTAGAATTCACAGACAACAAGGTGTGGTCGAGATTTTGTTTATCAAATATTTACCTTTTCAAACCTTTTTTTCCAATTTTTCTTTGTTTAGATAGATTATTATCTAAAATATTGGTGAAAATGCCACAATAACAAAATAAAATACAATTAAGCGATGGTTATGATCCATAACCTATTTACTGACACTATTTTTTTCATTGTGACGTGATTTGCTTAAAATATGCGGGTGAATATTTTTTTAAAGCCATTTTTATGTCGACCTAAATATTAGAAATCAATGAATGATTCTAAGCTAAAAATGATTATTTTTCGATGAATAAATATAATTACTTACCTTCTTTTAATGGCTGAGTGGAAACAAAAGCGGTTGCACGGTGTCTGTAAACGGGGGTCTCCAGGGTAAAACGGACAATTTAAAAACAGTCCGGAAGCATAATGCGCTATGAAGCTGCTATGGCAGCATACAGTATAGACTTATTGTTTTATCAAACATAAGTTATTTTGGCTTAAAATACAGCAGTTTATTTAAAAGAGGGGTGCAAGAGGAGAAACTGCTTTTTCAGCCTTGTCTGTTTTCTGCCAAAATATTTTTAAAGCCTGAATAGTCTTTGAATATAACAGCATTTAACACAACGTACCTCACAGTATCTCATGTTTTACTTCATCTTATTAATATGATGTATATTACATGTTTTTGGATAGTTATTTCCAGGTTTAGAGGGTATTTCGGGGTACGTAAAGGGTTCATTCTGACTTGACTCCGACGGAAATTTGGGTTACATTGCCAGCCTAGGAACGGAACTCATTCATAATCCGGGACTACTTGTTCAGTACTTTCAAACAAACAGTTGTCTTGAGATTTTGGGGGTACTTAAAGGGTTAATTCTGATTTATGTGGAAATTCGGGTTACATCGCCAGCATAGGGAAGGGAACGGAACTCGTTCGTAACCCGGGGACTACCTGTACTTGAGTATTCTTTCCACCGGATACTTTTTCACTTGTACTTAAGTATATTTTTTTGGATGACTATATTTACTTTGTAATATTATTTTGAAGTAACGCTCAAATTTTTGACGACTCTACCCACCTCTGTTAGAACGTGACAGCCAACCACCGCGTGAATGACGGCGTGTACACGGAAGACGGCGCCCAGACGGTTACCGGGCGCTTCATGTACGGCCCGCTGGATATGGTGACGCTTACAGGGGAGAAGGTAAAATCCCGAAAGTTCACCATTCCCGAGCACCGGACGTTAGCCTGATCGCGCCATGCGTTCGCGCAGATCGACATCCACATCATGACGCAGCCCCCCTCGGGCGAGTGGGTCTATTTTGACACGCAGCTCACCAACAGCAGCGGTCGCATCTCGTACACGCTCCCTGACAACAAGCGGCTAGGCATCGGGGTGTATCCTGTCAAAATGGTGGTCAGGTACGCGGAGTATTTTGCCATCAGAATTCCTTGACGGTGATTACGACGTCCTCTTTTCCCGCAACAAGGGGCGACCACACGTTCGGAGACAGCTACCTCACCGTGGTGCCCCGCGGGACCGAGTTCGTGGTGTTCAGCATCGACGGTTCGTTCGCCGCCAGCGTGTCCATCATGGGTAGCGACCCCAAAGTGCGAGCGGGCGCCGTGGATGTGGTCAGGTAAGGACTCAATCAAATATATATATATATATATATATATATATATATATATATATATATATATATATATATATATATATATTCCTCTAGGGGTGTGTATTTCCTTATCTGGCGATACGATTTGTATCATGATTCAATTTAATTCAATCCCGATTAATCTCAACACTGTACTTGAAGACGTTTATGGCGATATTTTTAATATCACTTTAGAAAAAAATCAAAATGGACCTAAGCACATTAATAACCCAAATTTTGAGAAGGGTCTGACTGTAGCCGCAGGCACGCTACAAACCACGCCTCATACAAACTACTAGAGGCGTGCGAAATTTCCGATTCTGAGATAATTCGCGATTCGGCTGTGGAAGATTCGAGAACGATTCACAAACATCCAAATTCCTATTATTGAATTATACCAGGTAAAGTGGAAATAAAACAGCGCGGTCTTCAGGACGCAATGAGGAACGGACCGAGAGTAAATATCATGTTCAACTCATGCCGCTAGATTAAAAAAAAAAAAAAACAATAATACCTGACTGCGGCCGTCAGCAGCACCAAAAAGCAGTAGACTTCTCTAGAAGGCTCTGTTGTAGCGAACCTAATTACTTTTTATCTAAAAAAAAAAAAAAAAAAAAAAAAATCGGCGAAATCTTGACTTGAATCTATCTTTAAATGATGAAACAGTTTTAAAACTTTCATGTCGAAAGTAGACAGAAGGGAAATTATGGAATAACGGGAGCCATTTTAACAACTCTAACGGTTGATTCACAACATTAAATTAATTGAATGTAGTTTAAAGCTGTCGATACAGAATGGGGACTTGAGTATTTTATTTATTGATTTTTTAATGGTTAACTTGACACTGAAATAGTAGTTTGTTTAGCTTGAGAGGATTTTTGAACAATTTTGGAACTAGTGTACAAAAAATTAAAAGGGGGTGGGGTTTTTGTGGTGCATCAATGATCGCTTTATAATCGAATCGGAGCCTCTGAATCTTAATCGAATCGTTAGGTGCCCAAAGATTGCCACCTCTACAAACTACACCCCTCCAAACCACGCCTGCTGTTGGTACGGTGGTCCGAAGAATTTGTTTACTGTACTATGTGAAGTTCAAAGAGTTTTGGGTACAGTAGGCCCTAGCCAAATTCTTTACCCAAAAAACTTAGACAAAGGAGTATTGCGGATATTTGGAGAACTAGTAGATTGTAACCTTTGCTATGTTTGGAACGTCATTTATTGTTGTGAAACAGTCGTTAAAGTTGTTAAAATTGCTCCCGTTATTGCATTATTTCTAGTAAGAGTGTGACAATATCTCGATACAGCGATATATCGCGATATTTTGTAACCCGATCGGTTATCGATATGCTCCCGCCAAGCATCGATACTTTTATTTGACATATTGGCCATACAATGGAGTATGGATGCTGTAAACTGCTCAGTTTGTTGAGCAATTCCTTGGCGGTCCACTAGGGGCGCGCAACAGTGGCGGTGAAGGTAAAGTGCGCACAAATCGCCTAGAGAAGAAGAGCGGTCCCAAGTGGGTTGAAAAAAATAAAAAAGCTTCGTGAGAACGGTGGAGGAAAAAGTGAGAAAAATATTGCTGAAAATCACACATGTGGACACACTTTGGATTTTACACCAACAATAAAGGAAGTAAGGTGAACAAGGACTTTGCTGTATGCAAGAATTGTCTAATAAAATAAGGTTCACTGGCAGCTGGTGACTAATTGGACACTGGATTTCTATGGAGCATCACTTGAGGTAAGAAACTTTTGCAATGTACTAGTAATTGATTTTTTCATTTAAATGTATTATTTTGATGACATATTTGAGAACCACTTTCCATCTAGTTTACTACACAAACTGTTATTACTGCCATTTTGATACAATAAGCTATAAAAACGGTCCAAGATATATAAGGTGACGTGCATGATAATTAATGTGTCCTACATATTAAAAACAGGTAATTATTACATTTTTAATTTCTATTCATTCAATTCATATTTTTTTTAATTCACTCAATACTTCCAACACACACAAAAAATCAGAATTTCAACTCAAAAGCTAATGAGTAGCTAATATTTTGTATTTATTTTGTTGTTTTTAAGGTGAGGAAGAATGTAACTGACTGAGTCTGACATCACAAATGTTGAAGCAGATGGTGGAAGTGCTCAAACCAATGCTTTTGACAACAAAGGTCATAGACAAAGAAAAGACCCACCAATTTTATAATTACCCCACTCCAAGCTCAACTGCTGATTGACACTTACAGCACTGTTAAAAATTTTCAAAAGATTTAAAACTTAAGAAATTAAGGGTGCCATTCATCATGATTTCGCCAAGAAATATCAGTGGTTGTGGTTTGTTTCCTCTATATGTGCAGGTACACAATTATCAGTAGATTTATATTTTACAGCAATGTTGCAATGAAAAGGTGTCACTGTTTAATAAATGACTTAAACAGTATTTTTTCTATTTTGAAATGTTTTTTTCGTTTCAACAGTTGTATCGTAGAATATCATGTATCAAATTTCTGACCAATATATCGATAGTTGCTGTATCGTGATATTGTGAGATAATCGTTATCGTGAGTCTTGTATCGCGAATCGTATCGTATCGTGAGGTGCCTTGAGGTTCCCACTCCTAATTTCTAGTGCTGTCAAATTTATCGCGTTAACGGGCGGTAATTACATTTTTAAATTAATCACGTTAAAATATTTGAAGCATTTAACAAATGCACAGAATGACCCGCTCATGCATTGCCTCAAACAGATTACAATGACACCATTTTTTGCACATTGTGAGCTAAGAGGCAGAGAAAGGCGAGTGGACACAGGCATTCATTGGACCGCACCATTTATTGGTATGGCTTCGGCAACTCCTTCAGTGTAGTAGTGAGTACTTCAGTGAGTATAAGTTTTAATATAAGCATAAGCAATTTTTTAATTGTTAATAAATCAAGAGAAACAATTTGTTAAAGTGGTAAAACGGCGACAGGCTAACAGGCTAAAAAGGTATCTGTTAATATAAGATATAACCAGTTTTTCGGCTAACTATAGCCTAAACAACACAACATAACTACTGCTGCTGAGTATGTTGCAGGTCCAACCAAACAATAAAAAAGACTTATTGTCGATTCAGCTCAAGCTGTGTGCAGACACACTCCTCCGAGCTCCCAAGAGCAACTTATCTCAACCGATAAGCGCTCAGGGCCAACTCAGGACCAGCAAGCTCAACTCCCAGTATGGCTCCAAAGAATTTGAAATCTGGAGACTTGGATGAAATAAAATCCTCCATACAGAAATTGGAGGTCTCCTTGACTGGCTTGATTCAAAACCAGAATCAAGAAATCGTCAGAGAGCTCCAGTTAATGGGCGCTTAAAATGGAGTTGTTCACATGTTAAGATCAAATGATACCAAATAAGTCACGCGGATTGCAGGATCTTGATATGAAGATTAAAGCTATTAGGAGCCTTGACGAGCTGACCCCACTTGAAAATTCACACACATAGCCACAACAAAATGTCCCACAGCAAATAGATGCTAGAATGTCAGGGACATGACACGCCCTGAAATTCAGACCACTAATCTTGTGCAAGAGACTGCTGTGTCAACAACCGCAATCGAGCTGCTTGGCTGGACGCTGAGTTATTGTAAACCCAGATTGTTGATAAGTATTATTGTACAGTTTGTGGCCATGTGATGTATGTAACTGTACCATGTCTGATTGTGCGTCTTTAGCTATATGGGGGGACGGGAAACTGATAAGCATATGCTTCCTCCCGTCTGCCTTTGTCTTCTTCTTTGGTTCCTTCCTTCGGGCAAATCATATCACATTTGTAATTGTCAATGATTGTCAATGATACTGATGATGATGACAATAAATATTTCATACGCTAATTAAGTTTTAAAAAATAGCCACTTGCTCTAACAAGGGTTAAATGTCTTTAGTGTCCACTGTAGTGACTACTGTCCCTGAAAGGTTTAAAGAAGTGTTACTGGTTCTGGGGATTTGTGCGAATTTACAAGGAGTAACCCTATAGGTTGGCGTGACCATGTGTGTGTGTGTGTCAGGTACTGGCAGGATCTCGGCTACCTGATCGTGTACGTGACGGGGCGTCCCGACATGCAGAAGCAGCGCGTGGTGGCGTGGCTCTCGCAGCACAACTTCCCGCACGGCGTGGTCTCTTTTTGTGACGGCCTAGTTCACGACCCGCTCCGCCACAAGGCCAACTTCCTTAAGTGCCTCGTCGGCGAGGTGGGCGACCACGCTTTAGAAAAAAATGCAAAAAAAAATGTAACTGAAGCTCTCCTTTCACTCTTTCGTCATATTCCAAGGCCCAGATGAGGATATTCGCCGCCTACGGCTCCAGCAAGGACATTTCGGTGTACGCTAACGTCGGCCTGCCGCCGTCTCACATCTACATCGTGGGAAGACCCACAAAGAAGATGCAGCATCAATGCCAGGTAGGATAACAGGGGAAAAAATAGAAAAGTAAAGCATGCTGTACATTTTTGGTAAATCTCTGAGCAAATGATGGCTTCCCTCCAAGTTGAAATGGATTGGACGTCTATTGCCGTCATTAGGTGTTTTCAATGTCAATTTCCCTATTTTGCTAACATTTACAGCACATACTCTGTGACCTGTTGGTTATTAAATGAGTTAAGCTATTGATAACTTTTGAATTAAAGGGTTAAAAGTAGGGCTGCAGCTATCGAATATTTTAGTAATCGAGTAATCGACTGAAAATTCTATCGATTAATCGAGTAATCGGATAAAACAAATATATTTTTAGGTGAAGAGCACTTATAAATATACATGAGAAAACAAGACATTTCATCTAATCTTGAACCATTTTCAGTCAATCAATGTCTTTATTTTCGATATTGTTGAAAACAGCCAACAATTGCATCTCAGATGTAACTAGAATAAGAAAAAAGACTAATTCACTGCTTTCACTCAAAAAACCTTTAGATCTTATTTAAAAAAAATATATATATATATATGTATATATATATATATATATATATACCTAAAAATGCCATTACGCTTGATAACACACATCACTTAAAAGTTAGGATTTTTTCCCACGTGTTTCAATCGAATTTCAATTTGTGTCAAGCCATTTTTAAGTTCTAGTTAAGTTTTAAGTTGGTCTAAACTGTAAGTCCTGATAGGATTTTGAGTTTTTGCACTGTTCAAAACAAATGTATGATACAGGCTGTATTGGAGCACATTAGGGACCAGTGCTACTTGGTGTTTTATCCAGCAATGACTACTGAGCTAAAATTGATAGTAGCATTATTGAGTTATTTTACACCCTCATCACTCCACAACGCTATGTTATGTTAAACCCTGTATGTAAGACATGTTAGCCACGCATCGACAGTGGTCATAATTAATAGAAACCTAGCCCTCCGCAGGGCTAACGTTACGTGAGCTAGTTAGTAGTGACAGTAACGTTAATCTTATTTATTAGCGCTTAGCGCTCTTTATTAGCGTTTAGCGCTCTACTGCTTTAAGATGGCGGCTGTTTACTAATGCTGCCCAGACACGGCCGAGTCTGTCATCTTGCATCTAGTTCAACATACATGTGATCTCTATGAGACTCATCAGACGCTACCTGCTACCAACGTGCACATCGTGCGGGCTAGTATTTAGCAACGTCCGCGTCGTTTGTAGCGGCTGTCGGCTGCAGTAAGTTTTTTTTTTTTTACCACTTCTTCCTTTCGCACGTGACATCAGCGCGTTGTCCCGCATTAAAAGTAGTCCGAGCAAAACGTGATGCTTAGAGCTGTCAAAATAAACGATTACTCGAGGTGAATAAAATTACTCGGATCAGTTTTTCAACTCGAGTTACTCGAGTTGCTCGAGTATTCGTTTCAGCTCTAGTTAAAAGTAGGGCTGTCAAAATTATCGCGTTAACGGGCGGTAATTAATTTTTTAAAATTAATCATGTTAAAATATCTGACGCAATTAACGCACATGCCCCGCTCAAACAGATTAAAATGACAGCACAGTGCAATGCCAACTTGTTACTTGTGTTTTTTGGAGTTTTGTCGCCCTCTGCTGGCGCTTGGGTGTGACTGATTTTATGGGCTTCAGCACCCATGAGCATTGTGTAATTATTGACGTCAACAATGGCGGGCTACTAGTTTATTTTTGGATTGAAAATTTTACAAATGTTATTAAAACGAAAACATTAAGAGGGGTTTTAATATCAAATTTCTATAACTTGTACTAACATTTATCTTTTAAGACCTACAAGTCTTTCTATCCATGGATCGCTTTAACAGAATGGTAATAATGTTAACGCAATCTTGTTGATTTATTGTTATAATAAACAAATACAGTACTTATGTACCGTGTGTTGAATGTATATAGCCATCTTGTGTCTTATCTTTCCATTCCAACAATAATTTACAGAAAAATATGGCATATTTTATATATGGTTTCTTTTTTTCTCCATTAAAAACCACGTTCGTAATCAATTGCAGTTCATTCCGGACGGCTACGCTTCGCACCTGTCCCAGCTGGAGTACAACCAACGTTCCCGTCCCGCCAAGTCGGCCAGCGCCCGCATGGTCTTGCGTAAAGGCAGCTTCGGGCTGGGCGCCGCTTCGGGGGACTTCCTGCGCAAGCGCAACCACATCTTCCGCACCATTTCCTCCAAGCAGACCGGCGGCTCGCCCAAGCCTCCGGGCCGGACGGAGCGAACGCAGAGCCAGTGTGAGGCGGAGCGCGGCGCGACGGCACCGGCCGCGACGCAGAGGAGCATGAGCGTGGCGGCCGGATGCTGGGGACGCAGCGGGAGCGCCAAGGAGGGAAGCACAGGGTTACACGGCCCCAAATGAGCTGGTACCGAAGGAGTGGACTCCACCCAACTGTGTAGCATGACTCTTTTACACTAACACTTTTATAGGAGGCAACGAGGGAGGGTTCGATTCATTCATCAAACGGGCCTTAAGCTACTGCGGAAAGGGGAGAATGAGCTTGGTTGTCACATTTGATGATCATGGTGGCTCTTTTTAAAACTCTGCTGTGAATTTCGATGAGTTTATCATTTGTAGACATCCAATTCACTTGAAGCAGGAGACGCTTCAAATGGGTTGGACGTCTGGCGCTGTCACTGGCTGTGAAAGAGTTAATGTCTTTAAAGTCGGAATTGTGACTTCATAGTCAGAAAAGTCAGAAATCTTTCTTAAGTAGGAACTCTGACCTTCTGAGAATAGTCAGAAAACACTAATCCTGACTTTAATTCTGCCTTAAAAGTCAGAAAACTAACATTAAAGTGAGGATTCTGACTTTCTGAGATAAAAGTCAGAATTCTGGCTTTGAAGTCATGTCAGTAAAAGTCAGAGAATAGTTAATTTTCTGACTCATCTTGACTTTCAGGTCTCACTTTAAAGTCAGTTTTCTGACTTTTTAATTCTGACTTGAAAATTAACTATTCTCTTTTACTTACCTGACTTTAAAGTCAGCATTCTGACTTAATTCTTATATAAATCTGAAAACTGACTTTAAAGTGACAGTTCTAACTTTGAGAATTAAGAATTTTCTCAACAATCCTGACTTTATAAAGTTTAAATTCTGACTTTATGCTGAGTTAAAACTTAAAAGTCAGAAAACTCACTTCAAAGTGAGTTCTGACTTTGAGAAGTTAGAATTTTTTGCCTAATTCTGAGTTTGAAGTCAGAATTTTCTCATTAATCCTGACTTTAAAGTAGGAATTTGCTCCCTAATCCTTACTTTAAAGTCAGAATTTTTTCACTAATCCTGATTTTTAAAGTCAGAAAACTGACTTTAAAGTGACAGTTCTTACTTTGATAAGTCAGAATTTACTGAATAATCCTGACTTTAAAGTCAGAATTCTGGGTTTGTGCTGATTTAAAAGACAGAAAAGTAACTTCAAATGACTTCTGACTTTGAGAAGTCTTGACTAATCCTGAGTTTAAAATCAGAATTTTCTCACTAATCCTGACTTTAAAGTAGGGGTGCACGATATCCATTTTTTGAAACCGATATCGATAACTTCCTGCTCCTCAAGGCCGATACCGATAATAACCGATTATATATATATATAATTTTTAAATGTATATTCACCTGAGTTTTTTAACACTTGAGCGTAAAAAATACTAGTGGATTCAGCATAGATTTGCCTTTGACCTAACTTGAATTTTCATGATGACATGAACATTATTATGATGAACTAAAACAAAGACAAGAACAGTTTTGACTTCAAATAAAGTGCCCATATTTATTTTTTCAAGTAAATATAATTTGAGTCAATCACAATCAGTCAATGTCATTGAAGATGTGTTCCCTGAACAATGAGCACTGAACTAAAACATAAACCCAACAGGTATTGTACTTTGTCAACAGATAAAAACATTCGGTGCAACAGGAGAGGAGACTTTTGTGGTCTTGGGCCATGAAACAACTTTCTTAACCTGGCAATTATAGGACAGCAAGCCTATCAATAACCAAAAGGCCTCTCAATAACTTACTAACATAACTAACACTGAAAAATGCAAGCATTTGCTAATTGCCATTGTAAGGTTTATGACTCAGTGATGGAAAAATACGGCCTCTAGAACAGTAACAAAACTTCGCATTCTGGCAAAACAGGAGTGGAAACAAACGCACACATCCCAATCCACCGACACCGTGGCAAAAACATTATACAGTATATTATCGGGCCGATAAATAATGTTATTGGATTTCTTGGGATGACGTCATAATTCCTATTATTGGACCGATAATCGTGCACCTCTACTTTAAAGACAGAATTCTGAGTTAATTCTGATATAAATCGGAAAACTGACTTTAGAGCGACAGTTCTGACTTTGAGAAGTCAGAATTTTCCCACTAATCCTTACGTTAAAATCAGAATTTTCTCCCTAATCCGGACGTCAAAGTGAGAATTACGACTTAATTTTGATCCAAAAGTGAGAAAACTGACTTTAAAGTGACAGTTCTGACTTCTCAAAGTCAGAATTTTCTGACTAATCATGCCTTAATTCTGATTTAGAAGTCAGAAAATTGACTTCAAAGTGACAGTTCTGAAATTGAGAAATTCAAATTTTCTCACTAATCCTGATTTTAAAGTCAGAAAACTGACTTTAGAGTGACAGTTCTGACTTTGAGAAGTCAACATTTCCTCACTTTCTGGGAATAGTCAGAATTTTCTGAATAACGACTTTAAAGTCAGTAAGTAAAATTCAATTTTAAGAATGTCCTTTTTTTTCTTTCATTGAAAGTCCAAAATTCTGACTCGAAAGTCAGATTTAGTCTGAATTCTAACACTTTCTGACTTTTAAACTCTGAGAAAAAAGAATATCGTGCAACACCGCCCTCGTGTGGCGGAGTTATTACATCAAGTCTGACAACCAACCCATAGGACAATTTACCCTGTTCTCCCACACACGTACATTTTCTATAAAAAGCAGACCAAGCAGTCAATATAACAGCTCAGGTTCATTTCAATGGACAAAAGTGGCCATAGTAACTCATTCTTCATTCTCTATGGAAAGCTATTTGAGGATTTATATCTACATTGACGTCCGCGCTATCGCTAGTTAATCAATTCAGCTAGTAGTAGGATTTTTTACGTGCACTCGTAGGACAGCTTTTAGCATAGTCATCGGGATACGCCATCTTTCTAGTGAGACACAGCTAGAATAACTTTCGTCCCAGATTTGCGCTGCGAACTAAGGAGTTCCGATATGATCTTGCGGATCTTTACCTGTCGCCGCAGGGCTTACCGTGGCTGTTGCACATAGGGTGGCCATTACCACAACAGCAAAAAGTAGGACTTTGTGGCGTTTAATAAGAAAAACCGCAATATCAAACTACCAACAATCGTATTAGTATCATAATACAGTTATTTGAAGTAGTGTTGCACCAATACCATTTTTTGGGCTACCGATACCAAGTGGGAACCTCTTGGTACCTTTTGATACGATTTGCGATACAAAGCTCATGATAACGATCTGATGATATAGCGATACAACGATTTTCGATACATTGGTCAGGAAATCATTCTAGGATATTCTACAAAAAACTAATAAACAGAAAAACAAGCTTCTGCTGTGAATTGGAATGAGTTTATCACTAGTAGACGTCCAATCCATTTGAAGTGGGAGGGTGGCAGCGAATGAACGAACGTTCGTTCATTCGCTGCCATCTTCACTTCACTGCCACTTCAAACGGATTGAACGTCTATGGCCGTCAATGGCAGCCAATGCCAGGCGATGAGTAATTTTGGGCCATTTAAGGTCATTTACCTGTTGATTTTCAGTTACTTCCTGTTGATTTTGGGGTATTTTATGGGTCACTTGCTGTTTATTTTGCGTTACAGAACAGGAAGTGACGTGGGAATCACCCAAATGATTAAGCAGTGACTCAAACTCAACAGGAAATGACCTGTAAATGCACTAAAATGAAAAGCAAATGACCTGCAAATGCCCCGAAAATCGGACCGAATGACTGTGAATGCTCTGATTTTGAATGAACAAACTTTCCCAGTCTAAATGGATTGGGCGTAGAGCACAGTCAATGGCAGCCTTTTTTTAAAACGATATCTCGATTCTTGACAGTAGCATATCGATAAACTTTTGGGATACAAAGTATCAAGATATATCACCATTTCGATATTTTGTCACACCCCTAATCAGGCGATACCGATACTGTATCGAAACCTTTTTTGATGCAGATTTTTTAAAATACTAAATTACTGCATACTTACTCGACTGTAAAGTAATTGCTATCATAGCTTGGTCAGTTTGAAGTGGGAAGGTCGCTGCCACCCTCCCGCTTCAACTGAATTGGACGTTTACTAGTGATAAACTACTGAGTAGGAGGGTGCATCTTGGCCAGAGGAAGAGCAAATTTAATTTTCTACTAGTAATAAAATTAGTGAACTTCACAGCAGAATATTGATTGTACGCCACACGACTGACGTCGATGGTCATCTGAAAAGTTCACATTTTTTTTACGTCTGGTGGCCATCTAGGGTAGGACGACCAGCAGTTAAAAAACTATATCTCGAAAAGTAGATATTGCATTTTCATTTTAGCTATGGCAGTATCGGTACCGAAACTAGTATCGGTGCAACAATAATTCTAAGGTCCGTTGTTCCAGCGATTATGGAAAAGGAATTCGACAGCTTATCACCGTCAGTGTTTTTTAAAGATTTTTTTAAAAATCTATATATATATCTAATATTTTACTAACTACCACAGCACATATACGAAGCTAGGGCCATAGACTTCATAATATATTGACGGGACACGGGGCCAATTCATAGGGGGGCCTACCGCCGTCAAAGCTGACCGAGTGGAAACGCTGAAAAAGAGTTTTTTATGTTGAAAATTATTGTGAATAAATGCTTAAATCCCAGAATTTTTTATAGATATGAACGTAAAACAGTCTCGATTCAAAGCAAAAAAAAAAAAAAAACGGGCAGTTAGCATTTATTTTACGTAAATATGTCAAATGTGATGCTAGTCTTTTAGCCAATGTGGCGCCGCCTTATCACAACAAAGAGTTTTTTATGATGAAAATTATTGTGAATAAATGCTTAAATCCCTGAATTCTTTATAGATATGAACGTAAAACAGTCTTGATTCTTGATTAAAAGCAAAAAAACGGGCAGTTAGCATTTATTTTACATAAATATGTCAAATGTGATGCTAGTCTTTAAGCCAATGTGGCACCACCTTATCACAACTAAGAGCTTTTTACGATGAAAATTCTTGTGAATAAATGCTTAAAAGCCTGAATTCTTTATAGATATGAACGTAAAACAGTCTCGATTCTTGGTTAAAAGCAAAAAACCTGGCAGTTAGCATTTATTTTACGTAAATATGTCTAGTGCAATGCTAGTCTTTTAGCCAATGTGGCGCCTCCTTATCACAACAAAGAGCTTTTTCCAATGAAAATTCTTGTGAATAAATGCTTAAATCCCATAATTCTTTATAGATATGAACGTAAAACAGTCTCGATTCTTGGTTAAAAGCAAAAAACCTGGCAGTTAGCATTTATTTTACGTAAATATGTCTGGTGCAATGCTAGTCTTTTAGCCAATGTGGCGCCTCCTTATCACAACAAAGAGCTTTTTCCAATGAAAATTCTTGTGAATAAATGCTTAAATCCCATAATTCTTTATAGATATGAACGTAAAACAGACAAAGAGCTTTTTCCGATGAAAATCCTTGTGAATAAATGCTTAAATCCCATAATTCTTTATAGATATGAACGTAAAATAGTCTCGATTCAAAGCAAAAAAACGGGCAGTTAGCATTTATTTTACGTAAATATGTCGAATGTGATGCCAGTTTTTTAGCCAATGTGGCGCCGCCCTATCACAACAAAGAGCTTTTTCCGATGAAAATTCTTGTGAATAAATGCTTAAAACCCTGAATTCTTTATAGATATGAACGTAAAACAGTCTCGATTCTTGGTTAAAAGCAAAAAAAAACGGGCAGTTAACATTTATTTTTCATAAATATTGCGAAGTAGGACGCCAATGCTGTAACGGCTAATTTCTCCCATTGATTTTTTCCACGTTTCAAAATACATGCATGGTACGAAAAATATAATAATTACCTTGAATCCTCGAACAAATCACTCCTGAGACAATCCTTCCTGTTTGTATGCGGTACAGCTTTCATACTTTTTCAACCTAAATCCGGCGTTAGATCGCTGCGTGCGTGTTTGAGAATAACTCATCTTGATGCTAGTTGTGGGCAGGCACCCTTACCGGAAGGCGTGGCACAGTGTCAGCGCCCCTTGTCCCGTTAATATATTATAAAATCAATGCTGGGGCTGGCATAAAAAAACTACTTGGAAATTTAAGTGCGGCCTAAAACATCACATGGGAAGTGGCTAATCGCTAGCATGCTAACAAAGCAAAAATTGAATTGAACTCACCACATACTCACGAACACACTTCTGTATTGTTTCTTACTGGCTAAGTAGGCGCCATTGACTCGCGCTAGCTTAGCCACTCCAGAGCCCTGAAACTAACTAATAACTTACCAACTGCACGGAATTTGTTAAAATCAACTCCACCGACTAATTAAATCCCCGCTAACTCGAAGTCACAAACAAAAAAATGCTCAAACCGCTTTCCGCTCTCGTCACCACCGATTTAGCATACGGTACGTTGACCGCAATATAAACACTCCTTGAAATATTCATCTGCCATTGACGGCCATAGACGCGAACAACTTTTCGCAACTAACGTGGCCCAACAAGGCTTTCTCAACCAACACAGCACCGATCCCTTTATAGAGTGCTTAGCTTTGCTATACCTCTCATCGACCTGCTGGTGGCGTCGTGGTCCTCCTCTGTACTGCTGCTGCTACTGCCGCTGCCGGGAGTTTCTACTTTTCGCTCCTTTTTCAAAATATTTACCGCTTGAATGTTTAACGTGTAATTTTCCACCTCTCGTTCCCTGTGGATTTTCGGGACAAGCTGGCACTGAGATGTTTACACTCCTCGCCAATAGGGGGCAGCGTATCCAAGGGAGAGTTGTCCTAAGCAAAACGCAAAATATCTTTACGATTTGCGGGTTTCGCTCAAATGTTTGAAAAATTTCAGCGGCAAAATTGTCAAAATTACTGCTTTTTTTAAATTGTTTTTATACTGATTGCGTTAAATTTGACCATAATCTCAATGGCTGCCATTGACGCCAATGGACGACCGATGTTCATTTGTTCGTTTACTAGTGACAAACTAAAAGAGTTTTAATTTAGCCACACAACTTGATGTCTACCATCGAAAATGGCAGTGAAAGCGTTAAATCAACCCTCGAATCGAATTATATCGGCAAATTTTGTATCGTCCAAAGAATAGGTGTCGAATCGCATCGTCAACAAATTGGCGATTTACACTCCCAATTTGCTAGCATGTTAGCGTTGCATCTTTGTGACGTCTCGTTTTCTGAATCTTGCGGTCATGTTAGCCTCCCCCGGTGGAAGATCGTGGTATTACAAGTGAACCTGGTGCCAGCTTGTAGCGAATTACACTTTCTGAAATGGCCTTAAAAGAAGAAGAAAATAATGGACACTATCGCTAACACTCCAGCGCAAAAGCCAAATGATCCTTTCACACTGTAGTTAATCAACTGCGTAACCTCACTCGTCGGGAAAAATATACTTTTAAGTCTGTAGTGCATGTCTTATTTATTTATCGATTTCATTCATTTCAGGGGATTAAAAAAAAAATATTTGATGGAAATGTGCCAAATAGCGGACAGTTCATTTTTTATTGTTATTTTAGAATGGGGGCGCTATTGTACGATGGAGTATTAGGGACGAAGAAAACAAAAAAATAGGACGACAAGAATGAATTAAGTCATAATGAAATGAGATTTCAGTTGTAATATTACAAGAATAAAGTAATACATTGCATTATTACGAGATTAAAATCATAACATGACGAGACAAAAGCCATAATATTACGAGATTAACGTTGTAGTATTACGAGAATATAGTCATTCATTGTATTATTACAAGATTATAGTCAAAATATTACGAGAAATTAGTTGTAATATTACGAAATTAAAGTTGTATTACGAGAATTAAGTCATACGTTGTATTATTACGAGATACTAGTCGAAACATTACGAGACAAGTCATAATATTACGAGATTAAAGTCGTAAGTATGACTACGAGAAATTAGTTGTAATATTACGAGATTAAAATCATAAGTATAACTACAAGAAATTAGTCGTAATTTTACGAGATTTAAATCATAATATTACAAGATTAAATTAGTAGTATGATGAGAATAAGGTCATACGTTATATTATTACGAGATTAAAGTCGAAATATTAGGAGATTGAAGTTGTAGTATAACTACGAGAAATTAGTCGTAATATTACGAGATTAAAGTTGTAGTATTACAAGAATAGAGTCATACGTTGTATTAATATGAGATACTAATCAAAATATTATGAGAATAAAGTCGAAGAATACAAGAAATTAGTCGTAACATTACGAGATTAAAATTGTAGTATCACAAGAATAGTCATACCTTTTATTATTACGAAATTAAAATATTAAGTATACAAGAAATTAGTCGTAATTTTACGAGATTAAAGTCATAATATTACGAGATTAAAATTGTAGTATGATGAGAATAGTCGTACGTTATATTATTACGAGATTAAAGTCGAAATATTACGAGATTGAAGTTGTAGTATAACTACCAGAAATTAGTCGTAATATTTTGCGATTAAAGTTCTAGTATTACGAGAATAGAGTCATACTTTTTATTATTATGAGATACTAGCCAAAATATGAGAATAAATTTGTAGTATAACTACGAGAAATTTGTCATAACATTACGAGATTAAAGTTGTAGTATTACAAGAATATAGTCATACATTTTATGACGAGATTAAAGTCTAAATATTACGAGATTAAAATTGTAAGTATAACTACAAGAAATTTGTCGTAATTTTACGAGATTAAAGTCGTAATATTACGAGATTAAAGTTGTAGTATGAGAATAAAGTCGTACGTTATATTAATACGAGATTAAAGTCGAAATATTACGAGATCGAAGTTGTAGCGAAACTACGAGAAATTAGTCGTAATATTACGAGATTAAAGTTGTAGTATTAGGAGGATAGAGTCATACGTTGTATTATTATGAGATACTAGTCAAAATATGAGAATAAAGTCGTAGTATAACTACGAGATATTAGTCGTATCATTACAAGAGTAATTACAAGAATATAGTCATAGGTTTCATTATTACGAGATTAAAGTCGAAATATTACGAGATTAAAATCTTAAATATAACTACAAGAAATTAGTCGTAATTTCACAAGATTAAAGTCATAATATTACGAGATTAAAGTTGTAGTATGATGAGAATAAAGTCATACGTTGTATTATTATGATATTAGTCAAAATATTACAAGTCATAATATTACAAGATTAAAGTTGTCGTATTACGAGAATAAATTCACATGTTGTATTAATACAAGGTTGAAGTCGAAATATTACCAAATTAAAGTTGTTGTATGATGAGAATAAAGTCATACGTTGTATTATTACGAGATTAGTCAAAATATTAGGAGAATAATCATAATATTAGAAGATTAAAGTTGTAGTATTACAAGAATAAAGTCACACGTATTATTACGAGATGCCAGTCAAAATATTACGAGAATATTACGAGATTAAAGTCGTTAATATAAATACGAGAAATTAGTCGAGATATTACGAGATTAAAGTTGCAGTATCACGAGAACAAAGTCATACTTAGTATTATTATAGGATTAAAGTCGAATGATCACAAGATAAAAGTCATTTTATTTCGACAATAAAGTTGTAATTTAAGTAAGAGAGAGGGATCGTAATATTACGAGATTAAAGTCGTAGTATTAGTACCAGATTAAAGTTGTAATATTATGAGAATAAAGTTGAATTATTACGAGAATAAAGTCATAGTATTACGATGTTAAAGTTGAAATATATGAGACAAAAATTGTATTACAAGATTAACGTCATAGTATAAATACGAGAAATTAGTAGCAATATTACAAGATTAAAGTGACAGTATTAGTACGAGAAAAAAGTGACATTATGGAATAAAGTAATAAGTTGTATTATTACAAGACAAACGTAATATTACAAGATTAAAGTCATAGTATAAAAGTACAAGAAATTAGTCGTGATTTTACAATATAAAAATCGTATTATTAGTACGAGAAAGTCAGAATTGTATTAGCAGTCTAGTACAAGAAAAAATATTACGACTTTCATCTCGTAATATTACGACTTTGTCTCATGTTATTTGAACTTGTAACATTATGACTTTTGTCTCGTACTAATACCACGACTTTATCGTAATATTACGACTTTATTGTAGTGTTACGACTTTAATCTCGTAGTCCTAATTTTTTTCCCTTTTTTTGTTTGGCCCTAATACTCCATCCCAATATTGTACAGTGTTACTAGACTTGAAAGAAAAAGTGACTTATGCTGCAAACTAAAGGAGGTGTCGTTGCTGTCAAGAGAACTTGAATGTGTCACTCGGTGTACATACTGTAAAGATGTATTATGATGACTTACCTGCTCCAGAGTTATTTGTTTACCTAAATGATCACCACGTAACCACTCCGTCCATGCATTTCAGGTGAAATATACATATATATATTTGAAATATGGAATATCCTGGTGTCAATCGTCATTGGAGACATGCTAATAAAGCAAAACTTTTCAAGGCTCATTTTGAAAACGGATTGGCCAAATGATCATCTATTTGCCAACTGTAGTTAACAATGGTTTTATAAAAAAATAGTTTTATTTTTTAATCTAACTTTGAATTATTTTTTTTTTCTATACAGTACATATTTAAAGATTTTACTTACCGTAATTTTCGGACTATAAACCGCTACTTTTTTGTGGTTTATAGTTCAGTGCGTCTTATTTGTTGATTTATTGGGTTAGTAGCCAACTCTTTATTTGACGTCGGCGTCATAAGACTGCCATAAGACCGTAATAGTTAGGACATGGCACTATCACAGGCATTAATGAATGCTCATGACCGATGTCATTAAGTGTCATCCGGCAAATTACAGTGGGGAAAATAAGTATTTAGTCAACCACTAATTGTGCAAGTTCTCCCACTTGAAAATATTAGAGAGGCCGGTAATTGTCAACATGGGTAAACCTCAACCATGAGAGACAGAATGTGGGGGGGGGGGGAAAGAAAATCACATTGTTTGATTTTTAAAGAATTTATTTGCAAATCATGGTGGAAAATAAGTATTTGGTCAATACCAAAAGTTCATCTCAATACTTTGTTATGTACCCTTTGTTGGCAATAACGGAGGCCAAACGTTTTCTGTAATTCTTCACAAGCTTTTCACACACTGTTGCTGGTATTTGGCCCATTCCTCCATGCAGATCTCCTCTAGAGCAGTGATGTTTTGGGGCTGTCGTTGGGCAACACGGACTTTCAACTCCCTCCGCAGATTTTCTATGGGGTTGAGATCTGGAGACTTTGGCTAGGCCACTCCAGGACCTTGAAATGCTTCTTACGAAGCCACTCCTTTCTTGCCCTGGCTGTGTGTTTGGGATCATTGTCGTGCTGAAAGACCCAGCCACGTCTCATCTTCAATGCCCTTGCTGATGGAAGGAGATTTTCACTCATAATCTCCCGATACATGGCCCCATTCATTCTTTCCTTTACACGGATCAGTCGTCCAGGTCCCTTTGCAGAAAAACAGCCCCAAAGCATGATGTTTCCACCCCCATGCTTCACAGTGGGTATGGTGTTCTTTGGATGCAATTCAGTATTCTTTCTCCTCCAAACACGAGAACCTGTGTTTCTACCAAAAAGTTCTATTTTGGTTTCATCTGACCATAACACATTCTCCCAGTCCTCTTCTGGATCATCCAAATGCTCTCTAGCGAACCGCAGACGGGCCTGGAAGTGTACTTTCTTCAGCAGGGGGACACGTCTGGCAGTGCAGGATTTGAGTCCCTGGCGGCGCATTGTGTTACTGATAGTAGCCTTTGTTACTGTGGTCCCAGCTCTCTGTAGGTCATTCAGTAGGTCCCCCCGTGTGGTTCTGGGATTTTTGCTCACTGTTCTTGTTAACATTTTGACGCCACGGGGTGAGATCTTGCATGGAGCCAAGATCGAAGGAGATTATCAGTGGTCTTGTATGTCTTCCAGTTTCTAATAATTGCTCCCACAGTTGATTTCTTTACACCAAGCGTTTTACCTATTCCAGATTCAGTCTTCCCAGCCTGGTGCAGGTCTACAGTTTTGTCTCCGGTGTCCTTCGACAGCTCTTTCGTCTTGGCCATAGTGGAGTTTGGAGTGTGACTGACTGAGGTTGTGGACAGGTGTCTTTTATACCGATAATGAGTTAAAACAGGTGCCATAAATACAGGTAACGAGTGGAGCCTCGTTAGAAGAAGTTAGACCTCTTTGACAGCCAGAAATCTTAATCTCAAAATACTTATTTTCCACTCTAATTTGGAAATAAATTCTTTAAAAATGAAACAATGCGATTTTGTTTTTTCCACATTGTCTCATGGTTGAGGTTTACCCATGTTGACAATTACAGGCCTCTCTAGTCTTTTCAAGTAGGAGAACTTGCACAATTGGTGGTTGACTAAATACTTATTTGCCCCACTGTATGTCACTAACTAAATTTATGTCCATCTCGGATCTTTTACATCCATTCAAAGTGAAATAATTTTCCGGATGTCACAAAATGACACCTTTCATAAGCATTCATTAATGCTAGAGATGCACGATAATATCGGTCACCGATAATTATCGGCCGATAATGGCAATTATGACGTCACACCGATAATCCAGATAAAGCGAAATTCAACCGATAATGCAATCCGATAATTATATACTTGATTTAGCCTCCAAATGTGCGCAATGAACAGTTTTGTCCAATTCTGCTAGTTCTAAGGAGGTGTTTTTGCAGTGTAGTAATGTGATATATGTTAGGAATGGCTTACTTTTAAAGGCATTTTTGTGCAACTTGGGTGTTTACTCTCTAAGTAGTTGCTGCCAAAAGCTTACCATTACACAACGTCATTGCCATTGTTTAGTTGTTGGAATTTACTACTTGTTCACATTTGATGTGGAAAAAATAGCACTAAATTACATTTTTGCACAGTAACATTTGATCTTTGTATACTTTAAAATTTTACATACATATTTGAATAGAATTATCGCCGTGATATTATCGGTTATCGGGTGGAAGGGGCAGGAAATTATCGGTTATCGATATCGGTTGAAAAATGTATTATCGTGCATCACTAATTAATGCTCATGGCAGTGTCACGTGATAATGATGATGGTTTTATGACAGTCTTAAGGCGCCACTGTCAAAGTGTTACCAAATACCATAACTAGCAATTAAGGAACAGAATTAACTGGAACAGTAACTGAAGAAATAATTAGCACAGAACATGAATTTTAATTGTTATTTACATCTGCATTGTAGCAATGCATGCTAGAAGGCATGTTGGATGGCAACCTTGTTCACAGCAGGTGAGGTGGCAGCGGAGGTTGAATGTCTCCTTCAAGGGAGCAGTGATGGCCAAATGAAGCTATGAAGCTTTGAACCACTTTGCTGCAAAGCTTCATGGTAGTACGTTTGGTCTTATAAATATCAAATAAATTGTTACCGATTATCTTGTCTTATCTTGTGTAAATATCCCATAATACAGTGAGGACAGCTGTGGTTCATCAATGAACAAATGCTGTTTTCATGTCAAATTTGGCTAATACTCAGGTGTGCCTTATTGTCCGAAAATTGCGGTAAATTAGAGACACCTTGTATCATTAAATCTGTACAAATTTGATGTCACACAATGACCAAAAAAAAAAAAAAAAAAAAACGAATTCATTACGTTATAATTTAGCCTAGGAATGTCAGGCACCTCTAATTTTTGGCCCACCCAGGCAAAATGGATTGGACGTCCGGCACCGTCAATGGCACGGAAATATGAGCATTCCATAGACTTCATAATGATATTGCCAGACCACGGGGCCTATTAATAGGGGGCCTACCTCCGTCAAAGCTGACCGAGTGGAAACACTGACAAAGAGCTTTTTCCGTTGAAAATTCTTGTGAATAAATGCTTAAATCCCTGATTTCTTTATAGATATGGACATAAAACAGTCTTGATTTTTTTGTTAAAAGAGCAAAGAACAAAGCAGCTAGCTGTTAGCATTTACCATTTACGTAAATATGTCGAATGTGCTGCTAGTCTTTAAGCCACTGTAGCGCTGCCTTATCCCCACAAAGACCTTTTTACATTGAAAATTCTTGTGAATAAACGCTTAAATCCCTGTATTTTCCGAAATTTCCATGTTCGCGGTGAATCAGTAACAGGCACACTTTTGCAAAATAGACGTTTATTGATTAGAAAATGCAGAAATGAGATTTATTGATTACAATCCCACAAGAGCAAGCAACAAGTACCAAAAACAAGCATAACAAGGGTAACGATGATGCTAGATTGAGTTTGTCAATCCCAGAATCCCCGCGCTACCGTTACAGCACAACCAAATGTCCCTTAGCAATGAAAATCGCTTACCGTGACAAATGAGCGGGAGCCAACGCTCCAGTAAAGCAGCGAAGGAACAAAGCCAGGCGATCCGTACGTGAAGTCCGCCAGCGGGTCACGTACGGATCGCCTGGTTTTGTTCCTCGGCCGGAGTGTTTTGGCTCCCGCTCATTTGTCACGGTAAGCAATTTTCATTGCGAAAGGGACATTTTGTTTTGCTGTAATGGTAACGCGAGGATTCTGGGGTTGACAAACTCAAATCTAGCATCATCGTTGACATTTTTTATGCTTGTTTGTGATACTTGTTTGCTTGCTCTTGTGGGATTGTAATCAATAAATCTTATTTATTTTGCATTTTCTAATCAATAAACATTGTTTATTTTGCAAAAGTGCGCCTGTTACTGATTCACCGCGAACCTGGAAATTTCGGAAAACACCCTGAATTCTTTATAGATATGAACATAAAGCGGTCTCGATTTTGAATTAAAAGCCAAAAAAAAAAAAAAAAAAACGGGAAGTTAGCATTTATTTTACGTAAATATTGCAAATTATGACGCCAATGCCGTAGCGGTAATTTTTTTTAACGCTTCAAAATGCATACATGGCACGAAAAATATAATAATTACCTTGAATCCTCGAAAAAAAATCACTCCTGAGACAATCCTTCCTGTTTGTGTGCGGTACAGTTTTCGTACTTTTTCAACCTAAATCCGGCATCGGATCGCTGAATGTGTTGAATAACCGCGACCGACTGTGAATAACTGAAGTGGACTGTGGGACGGCGCCCTACTTGAAGGCGTGGCGCAGTGTCTGTGGATTGTGTCCCGTCAAAATCATTATGAAGTCTATGGAGCATTCACAGCCGGTTCTCCCAGTTTAAGTGAGTTCGAGGTCAATTGTTGCCAATGGAAGCCAAAGTGTTAATTTTGGGGCACTTCCTTGTTATTTTAGGTTACTTGCGTGTCACTTCTTGTACATTTTGGGGCATTCCGGGGTCACGTCCTGTACAGTGGGGAGAACAAGTATTTGATACACTGCCAATGGGCCATTGGCAGTGTATCAAATACTTGTTCTCCCCACTGTACATTTTGGATCATTTCCTGTTGATTTTAGGGCATTTTTTGGACAACTTCCTGTTTATTAGTCACTGCCTGTTAATTCTGGGGCATTTTCAGGGTACTTCCTGTTGATTTTTGGTCTGTTACTGTTGATTTTAGGGCATTTCTAGGCCACTCACTGTTGATTTTGGGGATTTTTTGAGTCACATTCTTGTTCACTCATTGCCTGCCATTGACAGCGCTAGACTTAACATTAGCCCACGTGTTGAATTCAATTTTGGGGGACCATAACTGAGAAAAATAACTCATGTCCATAAAATACGTTAAAAAAAACACTATTACAATTTGACTAAATATTATTAGCAGGTTAGTTGTCCCCTAAGATAAGAGTAATTGATGGACAATTGGATGGCAGTCATAGATTTGCTGTAGCACATATTGGGCCATTCATAAATAATAATAAAAAAATAGTTCAACCCCAGGAAGTTTTTGTTTTCTTTAATGTTGTTATCACAGATGAAAGTGAACGATTGAGGACAGCGACCCTTACAGGTCATGGATGCAGTGCGAGCTTGGAGCACAACAATGCATCGATGTAAACAGCCACTGAACTTGTTGTTCTTGTGGACACTAAAATTAAGGTCCTACTCCTCCGTCATTCGTCAGTTAATCGCCTTGAAATTTGGTAGCTATGTAGCATGGGCCAGTATCAATCCATCCTCGGAGTTTGAATTTTTGTAACAGGGCTAATTAATTAATTATGGACTAATACTTAAGAGTTAGCCAGTAGATGGCGTGCTGTGCACATAGACTTATGGTCTTGCCTGTAGGAGTTATTTTTAAGGCCGTGACTTATGATTGTTTAATTAAACGACACACAGAATAAATAATAAATAAAACACAGTAGACCCGGAATACGCTGCGACAGAAAAGAATGCTAGCGCCGTTTAGCCGTTTTCAACGAACACTCACAGGACATTTATGTAGATGAAGGCTCTGTCCTATGTTTGATGCCATTACAGAAGAACAGTTTAAGGCTATCCATAGGAGTTTTGACAGATTTAAAGAGGACGGATGGCCACAATGTGCTACAACAAAGTAGCTATGCTAGCGCTGATAGCCGTTAGCCCTGAGTTAATCACATAGACTGTCAAGTCATCAAAATAGCCTACCATGGGGATTTTTAAGACAGCTCTGTCTGCTACAATTGTAGAGATCCAGGTAAAGTGGATTTTATTTTTCTTCTGTTTCAAAGCAGTCACTTGTTTTTTCAATTTAGATTTTTTAAATTTCAGACTGAAAAACGCGAATGAGATTTGTAGTGTGTGGTTTCCTCTGCAGGTCAAGGACACACTTGACGTTTGGATGTTAATTTGGTTTAATAAATATTAGTGTTGCACCAAAACCATTTTTTCTTGCTTCCTATACCTTGCTGTTTGGTATCAGTCGATGCTGATATCAGGTTTTTTAAAAGGGTTTCTTTTTTTTTTTTAATATTAAATGACTGCATATTAAGTTCACAGTCAACGCCATTGTACCACATTTGTACGTGAGCTTAGCTCACATGCTAATCACTATTGCTAGGAGACTACACCGATTTGCAAGCCTAGTTTACCCTGTTTTACCTCCTTCTAGCAAAGCTAACATCTTTATAGATGCTCATCTCAGTGTCAGTGTTCATAAAATCCTGACTGGCATTACTGTTTGACATGGACATTTATCCACAATTTAAAGTTTACTAAAAACTCTTCTTGGGTCAAAACACCACAGGACAATCATTTTCCATCGTTTTCTTCTTTGGTATTTTTTCTTCGGCCATTTTGGGAAGGACAACCAATTTTTGGAAACTACAGTCCCTGACAAAAGTCTTGTCGCTTATCCATTTTGTAGAAACAATTGCTAATAACCTGACTTTTAATTATTCAATTGGTTTCAGAAATGGCTCATATGAAAGCTAAGACCCTCCCAAACAATTTTGAATGTACAAAAATATATTTGTTTCACTGAAAAAAGATTATCATTTAATGAAAACATAAAGGTCAAATTTTGGCAAGACAAAAGTTTTGTCGCCTACAGAAAGTAGTGTGAAAATTGAACAAAAAATGTACTTCAAATACAAAAATATGTTACATAACATAAGCAAATTAAGTAGTGGTGCTGTAAGATCCAAATTTAATATTTTGTATGACTTCCATGGGCTTGCATCCATGCGGTTCGGCAAGGATTCATACAATTTTTTGATGAAGTCATCAGGGACATCAAAGAAAGCAGTCTTGCATGCCTCCCAGAGTTCATCAACATTCTTGGGTTTCGTCTTCCATGCTTCCACTTTCATCCTACCCCTGTCTGGTGACTGGGCTGGCCAGTCCTGCAAGATCTTGATTGAAGTATGCGATGGAGCACCATCTTGCTGCTGAATTTGTCCCTTTTAATGGTTAGGAATGTAAGAGGCAGCTAAAATTTGTTGATATTTCAGACTATTTACGTTGCCTTCCACCCTGCAGATCTCTCGCACACCCCCATACTGGATGTAACCCAAGACCATAATTTTGCCACCACCAAACTTCACTGTTTTCAGAGTGAATCTCAGATCCATGCGGGCTGCAGTAGGTCTCCTGCAATATTTGCGGCGACTGTGGTGTAATTCAATCGAAGATTCATCTGAAAAATCCAGCTTTTGCCACAAAACAGTGAAGTTTGACAGTTCACACTCTATACATCATCACTGATTGAGAGTGCCTCGGTGCTTTTATGATAACGTGTTTACCATCGGGCGTCCAACGCAGTTTGGGAAGTTCCATAGCCGCCGTAAATCTGCTATGGCAGTGGTGTCCAAACTATTCCACATAGGGCCGCAGTGGGTGCGGGTTTTTGTTCAAACCCATCATGAGGAAAACCTTTCACCAATCTGGTGTCAAACAAGTGTAATCAGTTGATTGCAGTCAGGTGCTGCTTGCTTTAGCACAAACTTTATTGGTTAAACTGTCTGTGCTCGATTGGTAGGAACAAAAACCAGGACCCACAGCGGCCCTTGAGGACAGGTTTGGACACCCATGCGCTATGGATTCCAACTAGCTGGTTGTAGGACATGGCAAAAAAATCGGGCAGGAGGGCTGTCCACAATGCTTTGCAGACCTCGGACAAAACACTGGACACAGTGCTTGACGCCAGTTTAAAGCTAACAGCCACAGCTTGCTGGTTTCCACCCGAGGCTAGAACTCTCTGTGCGCCATCAAAAGTCGGACAGACCGCCTTGAAACAGTCTTCTGCGTCACC
This sequence comes from Corythoichthys intestinalis, assembly GCF_030265065.1. Lineage (NCBI taxonomy): Eukaryota > Metazoa > Chordata > Actinopteri > Syngnathiformes > Syngnathidae > Corythoichthys > Corythoichthys intestinalis. The sequence continues at coordinate 13,915,352 of NC_080411.1, read as the reverse complement.
TGTGGCTCAACATTTGTATGATCAACATTTATTCAATTTTGATGAGGTGAATAGCCACATTCAAGCGTCCCATCTTGCATTGTTTATTTTTTTTTTTTTTTCCTCAATTAAACTGGAGGAAGTCGACAAGCGTGCCCCAAAACCATACAAACACAACACCACACCCCTCTAGTGGCTTGGCAGTGAATTACAGACCAACGTAACATAAATAGTCTGAAATATCAACAAATCTTAGCTGCCTCTTACATTCCTAACCATAAAAAGGGAAAAATTCTGCAGCAGGACGGTGCTCCATCGCATACTTCAATCTCTACCTCAAAGTTCCTCAAGGCAAAGAAGATCAAGATCCTCCAGGACTGGCCAGCCCAGTCACCAGACATGAACATCATTGAGCATGTGTGGGGTAGGATGAAAGAGGAAGCATGGAAGACGAAACCCAAGAATGTTGATGAACTCTGGGAGGCATCAAAGACTGCTTTCTTTGATGTTCCTGATGACTTCATCAATAAATTGTATGAATCTTTGCCTAACCGCATGGATGCAGTCATTCAAGCACATGGAAGTCATACAAAATATTAAGTTTGGATCTCACAGCACCACTACTTAATTCGCTTATGTTATTTAACATATTTTTGTATTTGAAGTACATTTTTTGTTCAATTTTCACACTACTTTCTGTAGGCGACAAAACTTTTGTCTTGCCAAAATTTGACCTTTATGTTTTCATTAAATGATAAATCTTTTTTCAGTGAAACAAATATATTTTTGTACATTCAAAATCGTTTGGGAGGGTCTTAGCTTTCATATGAGCCATTTCTGAAACCAATTGAATAATTAAAAGTCAGGTTATTAGCAATTGTTTCTACAAAATGGATAAGCGACAAGAGTATCGGTGCAACGCTAATAATTGCATTTCAATCAAGTATTTCTGTGTCACATCTCTGTGTAAATATACCATATTCAAAAATGGACATATGTGGCTTTTAGTCAGGTGCGGTGTATTTATATGTGGATTTCTTTCTTAAAGGGAACCTCGGACTTAAAGACTTGTCGGCTTTAATAAGCCACAATTGTACTCTTTTACTAAAATATATTATTAGAAACACATAAAATATTGCCATTGATTCAAAAATCTATAATGTTCAGTACATGTTGTGACCTACGACGGGCGCTATGTTTTAAGCACGCAATGGATGCTCTGGGTGATAACGTAGATCAGGGGTCAGCAACCCTGGTCCTCGAGTGCCACTATCCAGCTTGTTTTCCATCTCTCCCTCCTTTGACACACCTGAATCAAATGATCAGCTCATCAGCAAGCTCTGCAGGAGCCTGATAACGATCATGATTATTTGATCCAGGTGTGTTAAAGGAGGGAGGCATGGAAAACAAGCTGGATAGTGGCACTCGAGGACCAGGGTTGCTGACCCCTGACGTAGATTGTCACCGTCATTCGACGAATACTACCGAGTTACTGCAATTCCTTTTAAGCGGCGAGACGTCCAACACATGCGCTCATTGGTTAAAAGCGGTGAGTACTTACTATTTGTGTTTTTATTGAGTTTTTTATTAGTTTTTCATTCCCTCAAAATACTTTTTGCATGTGTTTCCCTCTCGTACTTTTAAGCATTGCGTTTTCTTGTTGTAGCTTTAAAGCAGATTGTTGATCTGTTGACCTTATTTGATATTACCACGTTTAAAGTGCCTGTGACATGATGAAAAATAGTCTTAAATAGCATTATTATGTGAATTAAAATCTTTTTGAGACGATTCGACTATATACAACAATTTGGCAAAGCGTAGATGACGAGAAATTAGTCTTTTAATCTGCCGTTTAGCCCTGCCTGTCATTACAGCACTATAGCACCTCCAAGTGGGTGATGACGTTGGCAGAGTAACGATTTCAGCTTATTGAGGATGCAGCCCATTGAGGGGGTAGATTCACAAAGAGGAAAATGCAACAGAGAGCAGCAAAATGATTGTTTTAATCTCTCTACTCCAATATATTTTACAAGATATTCTTTTCATTGAAGTATTTTTCCCCAATTTCTAAATAAATGGTATGGTCATGGCAAATAACAGTCTTGTGCTATATAAAATATTAAAAATGCATTTATTCAGTACGACCGGGCAAAATGACTACATAATGGTCAAAACTGCCGACTTCTTAAACCTCCCGAACGGTATTTTATGCCACCAGAGAGATTCCAGCTTTTGTCATTTCTCTGCCCCGGCTTCGAAGACGGAGGAAAGCGCGTAAATAAAACAGGAAGCTTGACAGCTAGGCGACATGCTAACCTGAACTGAGCGGCTTTTCCGAGTCTTTTCCTCGCCTTTCAAAAACTAAAAATCATACAATACTACCCCGACTCATGTCACACATGCAAGCCACCTCCTTATTAAAACGTATGCCTTGATACCAGTATTTGACATAACATAAAACACGTAGCTTACTCACTTAGTCATCCGTTCAGTGGTTGCTCCATTGTCATAATTGTTCTGCCAATTATTCGTGGTGAAAAGTATCTTTTAGAAATCCAAAAAGCCTCACACCACTCTCTCTGGTGTAGCAACAAAAGCCTGCAGCACATTGGGCTGGCGTGACGTGAAAAATAAATTAATCCGCAAAATCAGCTTAATCCGCAGTCCTTCTGCATACGATACTAAGGGCTGTATTGTGAAGATGGTTAGTCCGCTAATGTCACATTCGCCTTCTACCTCAACCTGAGACAGTGGCCAGAAGTAATCATTTTCGTAGCACGGGATTCAAAAAATTGAATAAATATATCGATCGCTGCCACACACATCCAAGCGGTCCATTTCATTCAGGAGCATAAAATACCGCGTGTAATATGAAATTTTAAAAAATTTGTGTCACAGGCACTTTAAGTATTTTCTTAAGGCATCTTTAGTATGTTCTGTCTATATACATCTTAACAAAACAAGCTGAAAGCGCACGGTAATACTTTGGGTTTCAAATTTGCCTCTTGTAGCACGTTTCGACGGTGTACGACATTTTGGCAGAACAGTGTTTTTCCTACTCTCTTCTCGTCTCATCCCATCTTTCCTGTTAATTTTGCTTTTGCTGCTCGTTTTGTGAAATATCGACAGCACTATCATGCTCATTAATGTTCCTCTCGGGTTCGAATTGAAAGGGTTGAACAGAAGATATGCTTATGTCGCTAGAGTCATACTCTAGAAACCCGGCAGCGTAAGCATGTGACGTCAACAACAATGGCTACCTACCAGTTACACTAATTTTACAAATTGTGTAAAAGCGAAAACATCAAGAGGGGTTTCAATATCAGATTATTTTAGCTCATAATAACGATTATCTTTTAAGAACTACAAGTCTTTCTATCCGTGGATCCCTTTAAATTTTGAGAAATTTGGGCTCTGTGGCTTATAGTGTGAAAATTATGTCAATAATAAGGCTCAAACGTCACATCGTTGCATCATTCAATCATAAATGATAAAATGTTAAGTACCAACCAGACTGCAATATGAAGGATGGTCTGCAAGGGGTGATAATGACGATGATAGTGATGATGAAGTATATACTGTACAGCAGAGACGAAACACTAAAGATGAGCTGTTGCCTCTCGTTCAGAAAATTTCAATGTGTATCTAAAGTGCACGAGGCCTCCTGGGGGTGATTTGCTGGCTAGCTTGTTCCTCCTCCTGCAGCGCACAGCGGAACGACTTGACTTTATCTGGGAAGAGAAGAAAAACCTCAGAGCTAGCCCACAAAAAAAAAAAAAAAAAAACATTTCTTCTAATGTTTTTTTTACCTCTCAGCTCGGTGAGGATGTCAATCTTCTGCTCTAGGATTTGCTCCAGCTGCGTTGCGTACGACTCCACGTCGTAATCTACTTCCTCCGTCATCTCCAGCAGAACCTTCTCGTCCTCCAGGCAACGGATGGATTCCTGGGATTGGACACATTGCGATAGGAAAGTGTCATTTCAAATCGGTTTATTCCTTTAAATCAAGCTTCTTGAAGCAATGAAGCTTTGCAGCCAACTGGTTTGCACATTGTTCAACGTTCCATGGTCGTTTATTTGCTCTATGGCGCTATCAAGTGGTCTTCTTTCAGAAAACGATATGAATGTGCTTGCATTACTGTATGAAGAAAAGGCAACAAGCGCTATAAGGATCAATTGTTATTGATTTTTATTTAAGAAATAATAAAACAATTTGGCTGTAAACATTTTTTTGAGAAAAGTATTTCAGCTTAAGATAATATTCTTTTACAGCTCAGAATCCACAACATGTGCGATGGCAGGCGATCGCCATTGCATGTTATGGCCGCTTTGAACTATCCTCAGTACAAACTATCGAACCACTTTCTGAAGCAGCCATATGGTCCATTCAGCTTCATTACATCATCATTTCCATGTTTTGGCCTAATGACGGGCGCCTCGAGCCATGCTTTTTCAAAACGCCCCTCCTATAACTCTATAACCAGGGGTGCACATAAGTGGTCCACATGCGCGCATGCGTACTGGACGTAGACAAACGCGCGGGCACTCAACGGATTCCATACGCTTTTGCGTACCGATGGCTGACCACTGTATTTGAGGCGGACACGAGAAAATCACTTCTCAAAATGTCAAAGAGGCAGGCCCCACTGAGTACCGGTAATTATTTCCGTGTTCCCCCACCCCCGTCAAAAGACAGACAGACGAGAGAGACGTCACCGGAGCTACCGAAAAAAAGGACATTTGCTGAAAAGTGGCAGCAGGAGGTAGGTACCATGGCTAGAAGCAAATGATGCTTGCACAGAAATGTGGTACAAAATTTGCCGTGAGAATTCCAATGTCGCTAATAAAAGCAGCGCATTTTATGTAGTAGGGTCAAAGAATTTCAGCCATCCAAACTTTGAAAAGCACGAAAAAAACAGAGCATGTGGCACTTAAGCAAACTATCGATGTCAGACAGCACCCCACTCGCCCTGCACAGCGCTATGCACTGACAAACGTGTTTTTGCTCGCATTTCACAAAGCTAAACATGTACGTTCAATGAGCTCTTATGAGGAGGAGGGCATCCCACTTTTACAAAGGCTTGGAGTTAATGTGGAGGCCGCATAATGCCCTTTATTTTGAATTGGTGCTTTTATGTTTATTTCTTTACATTTCACTTCGAAGTAATGGCAATTTTGTTGTGCCAGTTGATGTTAATCGAGCATTAATTGTTAATATAATTAATTAAAGGTAATTGGCTCTAAGTAAAGCTTGTCATAATTTTATCGCATCAGGCGGGTCGGCTCTCAAGCTCAATGAGGACCAAGTCACATCTCCAGGTCCTCCTCTGAGAACCTGGGCAAAAAAATTATGTGCACCCCTGTCTATAACCCTTACCTGGAAGACAGCTCTGTGGTCCTCCAGAACCTGCTCCTCCATCTCAACCAGCTGCGACACGGCCTCGTGGAAGGTGAAGAGTTGCGGGGAGACCTCCTCCTCCTGCCGATGAGCGTGTTGATGGTTAAGCGGACGCCAGGCGTGACCGAAGCCCCGCCGCGCGCCGCCGTGTTACGTTTTGTTCGCAGAGCAGCTTGAGGTCGTCTCTCTGCGGGGAGCTGCCAACGCCCCACTGGGCCTCCAGGACGTCCAGCTGGTTTACGTGTCCATCCGCCAGAAGGTCCGTAGCAGCTGCCGGCTCCGTCGACAGCTCCTTCGCACTGTTGGACGGATATTTAATTCGTTCAGTGCCATGATTTTGACTTGTTTTTTCACACTAATTCCTTTTTAGAGTGAATCTGGTTTTGTGTGTCAATGTCAATGAGATGGAACTCAAGCAGGGAGACGGGAAACAACAGTATAGAAAACAGCAAGGTGGAAGAACAACGAGATAGGAGAGGAAGAATCTGGATGATCACAAGACAGGAACCAGTGAAAGAAAATAGGAGGCTGCCACGATTAATCGAGAAGTAATCGATTATCAAATTAGTCAGCAACTACCGTATTGGCCCGAATATAAGACGGCCCTGATTATAAGATGACCCCCTCTTTTTCAACACCAAATTAATTTTATACAGAAAATAATTACAGTACATCCGAAAAAAATGATTATAACAATATATTTGAGAGAAAAAGCATGTTATTTTGCCTCATTCAAATCTTAATATCTGAACATTTAAATATGTAAACTTAACCATCAAAGTGAAGTCTAACTGTAACTGTAGTCTTGAAACAAATCTGAATAAGGAAAAACATTGCAATAAAATAATGCCAACTGGTTAAACTTGAGATATCTGAGCTCTGTCATGACAGAACATCGCTTCAATGATATCTGGCGCCATCTAGCGTCGTGAATGGGTATAATGTCTAGACCGCGAATATAAGACGACCCCCTCTTTTTCAATCTTATTTCAATGCAAAAAACACCGTCTTATATTCGGGCCAATACGGTATTTTGAGAGTTGTTTCATCTCTAGGATTCTAAGTCAAAATGGATTGACGTCTATCGCCGTCAGTGGCTGCTAAAGAGTTAACAGCAAATATTTTCCTATTTATTTAATTATGTCTGTAGTGCTGAAACGATGAACCGATTAACTCGAGTCATTAGAAAAAAAAGTTTCGAAACAAATTTTGCTGCTTCGAGGATTTGCTTGATTAGAGTGGAGTTGTAATGGTTTGTTTTGAAAAAGTTGGCAATTAGCTTTATTGATTTTGGTGGATAGACTGCCTTCTAGTGGCAACATAAGTTTTTGTTTGCGCTAATATGATTGATTATGCATTTGTTATTTAGTTTACATGTATATTTGAATTTCTTTTTTATTGGGATATCTGTTTGAACAATTTGTTAAGAGCTTTGTTAAAAAAAACAAAAAAACAACAACAACAAAAAACTTCAGCATTCTATAGCATTTAAACTAGTGGACTTTTGCTACGCAAGTTAGCCAATTATTCTTTTGTTGTACTTCGAGCCGGATTTAGTTATCTTTTCTAATACCGTTTGAGGCTAAGCTCAGGTATTTTAATTTAAACGCATTTACTGCTCCTGGGAAATTTTGAAGAAACACTCAAGTATTTTATTTTGTATTCACATTTAATGTTCTTTTGAAAGTGCGATCTTGGCAAGTAAAAAATAAATGTCATTGCAAGCATATGTAACGGGTACACGAAAGTCCATGTGGAGTGTGGAAACCTCCCTGCCGATTCCTTCATGTAAGGACGCTAGTGGCTGTGCCGTTGGCTCGAGCTTATTGGTGCAGTGGTTACCGATCTTGCCTGCCGTGTGGAAACGTCATGGCGCGCGGGTTCCCTTTGTTTTACATCTCCTAAAATACATTCTGCAGCACATTAAATGTTTGTAATCCGATTACTGAATTATTTGAACTAACCAATCGATAGATTAGTCAATTACGTAAAGAGAGTGATCCCTCCCTACTTCACGCTTCAAACTTTGTGCCCTGTGGATTTTTTTCAATTTAATAAACAAATAAATACAGCTGAGCGGTCCTGAGACGATCGCGTAGTCTCCCTCTTCCTCCCTCTCCCAGCTCTTTGTAGGTCAGGCACTACACTGGAGTTGCTCAGTAAAGTCAACGATGATTGACAGATGTTTGCGTTTGATCTTGCCAGAGGCGCGAACTTCTAAGCGCCACATGTGTCAACACTTTTTAACTTGTTAAACAGTTGCTGTGGCAACTCATTGTGTTTAAGTGAGCATCTTGAGCAGATTTGAGTGGACTCACTCAATGAATGATTTAATAATGCCAAGCATTTTTCTACTTTTCTTGTTTAAAAATAATTTCGTGGGACAGTAACAATTAAAAATTATCTTAATTATTACATTTGAAGTGCTTAAACACCATTTATTAATATATATATAATAATATATATATAATTTTATATATATATTATATATAATATATATATATTAGGGCTGTCAAAATTATCGCGTTAACGCGCGGTAATTAATTTTTTTAATTAATCACGTTAAAATATTTGACGCAATTAACGCACATGTCCTGCTCAGACAGTATTCTGCCTTTTGGTAAGTTTTACAGCAAGCCTTTTTGTGCTGTCTAACAGCGAACTCTTGTGGTCGCTTTGCGACATGGTTTATTTTTTTCTTGCCAGTTCAATATGGCTGCACGACGTCTCGGGCTGACGCCTACGTTGTAATGTTGTGCTTATATGATTCTTGGACAAGATTTGTCCGTAAGTATGGTTGTTGTAAAGAATGTACATATTATGTTAGTAAGCGAAATGTTCTATTTTTTGTATGAGACGCTTTTTGTTTATGTTTAGTGAACCTGTATAGCGTGCTAAGCTAACGTTGTTGCTAATGCAATACTTGTGTACTTTTTTTTTTTTGTAGTTTTATGACGGTCTAAAGAGGACAATGGTTTGAGGCTATTTTATTAATAAATCAGATGAAAAAGGAAGAAGTCTGATTATTAAGGCGTCGTTCACTAGCTGTTTAGCTTTGGAAAAAGTAGACGCTTCGGAGTGAGGACAGCATAGACAGATTTAAATGACAGTAGAGTTAAATGCCCACTACAGTCATTAATGTACCAAATGTTGAATGTTATAATATGTAATATTGTAATATGTAATATTAATAATAATAATGTAATATATATCCATCTTGTGTCTTATTTTTCCATTCCAACAATTTATTTTACAGAATATATATATAATTTACAGAAAAATATGGCATATTTTATAGATGGTTTGAATTGCGATTAATTACGATTAATTAATTTTGAAGCTGTAATTAACTCGATGAAAAATTTTAATCCTTTGACAGCCCTAATATATATATATATATATATATATATATATATATATATATATATATATATATATATATATATATATATATAAAATTTTAATTATTAAATTTATTTGGATCATGGAAGCTTCCACTTGGGGAAAATATATACATACAGTATAACCTGTATATACATAATATAATAAAAATATACAGTGCTGTGCAAAAGTTTTAGGCAGGTGTCCTGGCTAAAACTTTTGCACAGTACTGTATATATATATGTACACATGGTAAATGGAGGGTACTTATATAGCGCTTTATCTACATTGTTACAATGCCCAAAGCGCTTTACAGTAGCACACATTTACCCTTTCAAGCACACATTCACACACCAAGTTAGGGTTCATTGCCTTGCCCAAGGGCACTTTGGCAGTGGGCAGTCATAGCCGGGAATTGAACCGCTGACCCTTCGGTCACAGGACAACTCAAGCTACCAACTTTGGGGAAAAAAGTGAAAAAACATGTCTCATATGTATCTCTTTCCAATGTTAAATCTGAATAAATACATTGAACACACAAAAAAAAAAAATTTGCGGCGGGTTCTGGTCCCCATTAACCGTGAAAAACTAGGGATGACTTTAGTCGATAGCTGCAGCCCCATTTGTTTGTATAGTTTATTTGTTTTCCATTTATTTACATGAAAAGCATAAAAGTAGAACACAGATGATCATTTTGTTCTTATTTTTCAAATTTTAATTTAAAACACTAAATACATAAGACAACGGAAAAAAAATCCTCACACTTTTTTTATTGCTAAACTGTTTTTTTTAATGAAAACAATTTATTAATTATTAATTAAATAAAAAAAATCCATTTAAATGTGATTAATGTTTCCAATTATAATGATCTTTGAAAAATTAAAAAAAAAAAAAAAAAAACATTAAATAATCCTTGGTCTCTGTAATACAGTAGCGTGATTTATACATGAACCAATGAGTCGATTAATCGCAAAAATAACCTGTGATTAGTCGACTATCAAAATAGAAACGGCAAGATGAAATTAGAAAGAGAGACATGATGGGAAATGGTATAAAATGGCGCTGGACAAAGGATACAAAAAAATAGGAAGCTGATGGGACTAGAAGCATAAGGATAGAAGCAGAATCGGTGGTCATACTCGTAAGTCGGAGAAAGGTCGGTGCGAGCACTCTGCGAGAAGGGAATGTCGGAGGGGCTGATCCCGAATTCCTTCACTCTGGAAGCAAAGCACACACGTGTAAGAGTTATGAAACATGCCATCCCGTCTGTGACCTGGTCGACACGTTGCTCACCTGTTGGCGTATCGGAGCGTGTTTAACGTGTTTTCACAGGACGCCATTCCGGGCGAGATGGTGGCGATCTGCGGAAGAAAAAGCCCGGGTGTGGTGCGGGAAGTCGCTCGGTGAAAGAAACATTTGACAGTACGAAACATTGTGTGCTGCTAAATTGTCTTACTGGTCAACAGGGACGCTTAGGTTAATTGACTACTAATCGACTATCAAATTAATTGACTATTTTGATAGTCAATTACCGTATTTTTCGGATTATAAACCACTACTTTTTTCTCTCCAGTTGTACAATGACCTTTTACAAAAAATTGGTTTGTTTATGGATTTTTTTTTACTGAAGAGCTTCATATTTTCTTGTTAATCCTGATGTCTCTAACCACTAGGGGGCGTCTTCCATTTTGTCAACGGTCTTCAGTTGTGAATACATGCCGTATTCAATTCTCTAAACTCACCCTTAGCGAGTTAGCTCCATAGGCTCTGTGAGAAAAATGCTGACTTGTTGTCAACAGAAAATTCTTGCTGTCGCGACAGAAGAGCCATTTAGATCTAACCATGGATAATTAGATGGATTTTAAAAGGATGGCTATCCAATTTTTGCCATGACGTAGCGCTCAACTAGCACCGATATAGCTCGCTAAAGAACTTTTTCAAAACTTCAATTTTTTTTTACAGATGAATAGGACTCCATCTGATGCTATATGCCGCTACACAACAACAATTTTAAAAGGATGCACATCCACCATTTGCTACGAAAAGATGACACGATGCTAGCGTTCATTAGCCATTTTCAACCGGCACTCGGAGTACTTTATTCCCCAGGATGTTACTATCTAATGCCTGATCCCATTACAGAAGAGCAGTTTAAGACTAACCCTGCTTGTTTTGAATTTGTTTTAATTTTAAAAAGACATTACACTAAGGGTTAGCGCTAGCAATTAGCTCTGGGCCTGAGTATATCAGAAGCTACTTCCACTTCAAGCTTAGAATGCTAGGTAAAATGGATTATAATATATTTGATATCTTTTGGAAATTTAGTTATCTGTTTCAACAGTTAGGTTATTCTTTTTTTGTAAGGTTTGAGAGAATATGAACTGGCTCCCCAAGTGACAGGACACTGCATTTGAATGGCGTTGACGTGTGTTTAGTTTGTTAAGATGTCTTTGATCAATCAAATATTTCTATGTAACATATTAAGGTCTGTATTCAGGTGTTTTTTTTTTCTTAAACTTTGTGAAATTTGAGTAGTTAGCTTATAGTCAGATGCGCTTTATAGTCCGGTAATTACGCTATTGACTATCCAAATGGCGGCACGGTGACTGAGCGGTTAGCACGTTCGCCTCACGGTTCTGAGATCAAGGGTTCAGAATTTCCTGTTTGTATTGGCTGGCAACCAATTCCGGGTATATCTTGACTACTACACATAGCTGTAATACGCTCAAGCACCCCGTGACCCTCGCGAGGATGAGCGTAATGCAAGATGAAGGAATAAATGACTATCCAAATAATCGTTTGTGGTAGCCATGTTAGTTAAAGGGTAGACTTTGCGAGACGCGACGGTTCTTACCATGCAAGTCCGAGAGTTCTCTCCAATGAAGGAATCCCTCAGCACCTGAGTTAACTTGCTGGCCCGGAAGGGAGTGTGCGGTTTGTTCCGACCCAGAGCTCGGATGCACTCCTGCCCAGCGACAGTGACGCGGTCGAGCTTTTATTCTGTTTCTGGCAAGTTTTTCGGCGATTACCTTCAAGGCCAGCAGGCTCTTGTTGATCTCCGCTCCTTCCAGGCGCGTCTGGCGGTCGGCGCTAGACGTGTCGGCGCCCCGCTCGTTGCCCGCCAGGTCGATGAGAGAGAACTTCCCGTGCATCTTGCCACGGCGCCGCAAGATGATCTGGAAGACTGCATGGCTGCGCGACGAGTGGGCGTTAGCCGAGGTTTGACCGGAGGTCCTGAGGGATACGAGATAAACCCGTGAGTTAGCCTGTTTCAGGCTAACGGAAGGGCAGTGTTTGCCACTTTTCTGGTGGGGTTCCATATTGAACAGTCTCCCACCTGCAACTGTTTCCCACTTCGATGAGCTTGAGAACGTCTTCCGTGCCTTTCACCTCCCGCTCTTGAAGACCCACCACCTGCACCTGCTGTTTGCCATCCTCCAACACACGTAACTTGGCTTTGCGGTTCAGCAGGTCGAACACCTTTTGCGGTTTAGAGGAAACAGGGAATATGCATTTCTTTCAACTCATGGGTGATTGAAGTTAAGCTCATCTATGTCTTTGAAGATTTTAGGGATATAGTCATGAAAACCTGTAATTGTTCATTTTTAGTAGAAAGATGGTTGTGTCTTTTAGTTGTTACCAAAATAGTATTTTGTATGTTTTTTAATTGATTTTGGAATCGTAAACTCATGACTGCTATGCGTCCATGAAAAGCTTTGTTTTGACCTCAACGCAACATCTTAAATATTAGGGGTGTAACGGTACACAAAAATCTCGGTTCGGTACGTACCTCGGTTTTCAGGTCATGGTTCGGTTCATTTTCGGTACAGTAAGAAAACAAAATGCAAAATATAAATGTGCTAGTTGTTTATTACACACCTTTGTGCTTTCAACAATAGGAACATTAGCCTATACAAAGCTAGAATTCTGCTCAAAAAGTAGCGGGTATTTTAAGATAATCCAACAACAATTTGCCCTTCAGACCCCACGTATTGGTCAGCTTTCACTACCTTTCTGAAAGAAAGAAGAAAAAAGAAGTTAGTGCGAAAGAGAAAAGCAATCCCAATGAAAAAGACTTTAACATGTATTCTACAAATGAAATGCCTCAATGAATCATTTTTTTTTTTCTTATGAACGGTTTTCAAAAGCTTTATTGGTGGATTTTCATGGACAAGTTAAAGCGCCACACAGAAATGAATAAATTTAATTGTGTAAGCAGGATCTGTGTATTATTATTTAATTACATGTGTTTTAGCTCATTTCAGTTTATTTCATTTAAATGGGCTATTATTTATTTTATTATGTGTTTATATTTTACAAATGTGATGTAGTGGTCCTTTATATTGTATATTTTATGTTGTATAACTTTAGTTCCTATTTGAATATTAGTTTCTACTTGTTTTGTTGTGGTATGAGGGGTTTTGTATTGAACACGGGGCCGTGCTGGTTATTATTATAGCAGAGAAGACAGCAGTAAATCCACAAAGACAAGTCAACTGTGCCCCGATCTACCACTCAAGAGATCTGATGGACTCAAAAAGTGGCTTACGATTGCATATTAATTTGAAAATCGACCGGTTCCACCGTATTTTTACACGAGTGACTTCCGCTCTGTCCAATTCTTGTTACCGGTAGTAGTATTGACGCACGAGGGTCGCGTCTCACGTCAAATAATAAACTCTGCGTGCGTCGTGTTGAGCCGCTTCTGGGACGCGTCTAACACGCGGCCGCACTGCGACTGGTGTGCATTGGCTGACTGATTTTAATGCCCACGTTTCACTGCATTCTCGCGGCGGCCATGTTATCGCCCTGTTGATGTTTCTGGGTTATACTGTCATACCGTGTTGATCCTCATTATAGTAGAGAAAACGGAGTAATTATAATCTACACAAAGCAACTGTAACTCGATTGACTCACAGCCTCAAAAAGTAAGGGTTACATTACGTCAGAAACACGTTCGGTACGCCTCCGTTCCGAACCGAGCGCCACGTACCGAAGCGGTTCAATACAAATACATGTACCGTTACACCCTTATTAAATATACAATCAATTTTATCAAAACATGTTTAAAACTGTCATTCATATTTAGTACGACTAACTTGATAATCAATTAGCTACTTGCCTTCCCGCTGTAGATCTCAAAAAAGGTAGCAAAGACTTGTAAGTCCAACTTCTTGTAGACTGGCTTTTTGAGCATGAGAAAGACGTCTCTAGCTGCAACAACAACAAAAATGAGAGGTCAAAAAAAAAAAGAATTGGCAAAAGAAACATTCGAATTTGACTTTATAAGTATACCAAGTTATAAAAAAAAAAAAAAAGGTACAAAGTCCACCATGATTTGATTTTATCTTAAGGCCTCTGATCGATTTAAAGCAACACAAGGTAACTTTTCTACCTTTATAAAATATTTTCATAACATTTGTGATAATATGTTGACTGATAACTGGTTGAATGACACCTCTTTTATATCTTGATGGGGTCTGTATCGTTTTCCTGGCACTAACTAACTTTGAGGAGACCCCTGCCACACAAAAAAAATACAAATGTGCTGACAGCTTCACAGCATACGTCACTTCTCCCTTTCCCCATTCATTATAAAGACGGAAGTCGATGCGAACGCTTTCGCGCGAATTCTGCAAAGATGGCAGAGCAACAAAAGAGACAAAAGGTTTTGTCTGAGGAGGAAAAAAAGGCAGGCTACCAGGATATACAGAATAAACATTGGCCCGGCTTTCACTCGCTGGCATGACGCCCCACCCTCCCGCCGACGAAACTCGTTAGCGCTTACGAGTTCAGGTGGGGTGTGGGGGTTAGCCACACTAAGCCACATGGTTGCTAACTGTCATATGCTATTGTTTAGCCACAACTGGATTCATTACCTTATTACAATTCATCTTTCACACAGCTTCTGGAAATAGAAATGTTGTCTAATCCATCTGCAGCTGACCAGGAGATTGATTGAAGATTGATTGAAGATTTTACAACACTGCGGGTGTGCGCTGGTCCTCATGAGAAACGCAGTCTTCCTTAAAGCAAAACACTACCGCTTTTGTCCATCGGCGTCACTAAAATCGACCAAAACTGAAAAGTTACCAAGTGTTGCTTTAGTATGATATTATGTACATTTTAACACAATCAAATACATTTAATCTAATTTTATTGATTTGTATTTTTTTTTTTCATTATTTTTTATTTTAAAAATAAAAATATTGAAATAAAATACAAAAACACACTTATAAAAAATTAAGAAAATATGTATATATAAGTTAAATAAAATGCAAATAAAGTGCAAAACTTCCGTCTTGAATATCTTTTTCTCTGCCCCATTTGTGCTGTCAGCCCCCAATTACAATGTAATAATTACATAAAGAATCAAAGTCTTTCATGGAATCATTTATTTAATAGCGGTTTGCTAGCTTTCCTTTTTGTCAAAATACAACAACGACAAAAAAATTGAATTCATTAATTTTTTAATCATCCGCTGTAAATAACCTGAATTAATTCCTAAAATCGATTTATCGCCCAGGCTTATTTTGCGTTTCGATTGATTTAATTTGGATCATCACTTAACCGATCGATGTATCCTTACATTAAGAAAAATTTTTACCCGACAGTGCGTAGATGCCTTTGGAGCAATCCTGGTTCTTCCCTGAGAAGTCCCCTCCCATGGTCTATGAGAAAACACCAATTCAAAGAAAAGCGCGGCTCTCGTCATCGCCGTCATAGCAAAAGCACTCACGTGTGTTTTTCCACTTCCCGTTTGCCCGTACGCGAAGCATGTGGCCATTCCCCGCTCGAATATGGTCTCCACCAGAGGCTGAGCGGTGAATCTGTCAGCGTTGAAGCAACAATAAAAGTTGAGTGAATGATTAATGTCAGTCACTTAAAGGGTTAGCTAAGAAATGCTACAACAAGCGACTTTAATTTGATAGCAGGCCATATTTTGGACAAAAATCCATCAAAACAAAGTGACAGAAAAGGCTTAATGATGAGATGAGGTCCTATTAAGTTTTTCTTTCTAAGCTGCCTTGGGCCCGTTTACCGAAAAATCTCCGAAAAGAAGTCGTTATTCTCTTGTTGCCTTGTCGTTCTGTTGCTATGAAGTTGCTATGAAATACTATTGAAAGTGACTTTAAAATGATAGCAGAGCCTATTTGGACACAAATCCATCCATAAAAGTGACAGAAAAGGCTTAAGAATTTAGATCCCAATTAGTCTTACTTTCTCAGCTGACTTGGCCCCCGCACTAAAATATCTACAAACAGGAGATGATGTCACACCCAGAATGAGCCGCAGATTTCTGCTAGCAATACTATCCATAAGCACGCTTTTCTCTTGTTGCCGTGTGACTGTTCTGTCAGCCTGTCCACATGTGCTAGTGAGCTAGCACTTGTTGACGCTAGAAAGCTAAAGTGGGTGCTCACTGATGGATTTTTTTTGGGTGGAATAACTCTCAAATTGTAAGAAAGACAGCCGGATTTGAGTGCCAGCTTCCATTTCAACATGTGAAATTACATTAGCGGAGTCATTTTCATTTTTTGACATTTCATAGCAGCTTTAAAATGTACTAGCTAGTGCAGGACTAGTAAGCTAGCCATGATCATCAATTCTGCTTGTGATGTCAAAACCAGAAAAAGTGGGCGTTCCCCAATGCATTGTTTTGGATGGTGTAACTATGACCAGTGCTGTCACAGATTACGTGAAAAAGTAATTCAATTACTGATTATGCCTCAAAAAATAATCTGGTTACTTTACTGATTACTTTATTATCAAAGTAACTAAGATACTTTAAAAGCAGTTTATCGGTTACTTTATACCAATTTTTGTCATTTTGCTGCCTCAACAAAAGAATGACAACAAAAAAATGTCCTCCCATATAGTTGACTTTCTGATAATTGAATTTAAAGGGGAAGATATGAATTTTTCACATAAAGCTTAATCTTCGAATTAGCGAGGTTTAATTAGTCAATTGAGTTGATTTCAACCACACATTGACTCACGCTAGCTTAGCCACTCCGGAGCCCTGAAACTAACAAATAACTGACAAGCTGCATGGAATTTGTTGAAAGTGTTGGGTTAGGATTTGGGGTTAACAGCATATCAGTCCAAAAGTAAAACAATTAAGAACAATAAACACAAAGAAGGGGCCGGGCGCGAATGCGCGCGCACAAACCCGGAAGTACGTCGTACACACACGCGGTCAATTTGGCCACAAAACGTGGTGGCAACTAAGGCCTTTACACTCAATCAGACTTAAACGAACACGTCACCTCACGGCATGTATGTATGTGCAACACAAATATGATGTAAATAATGCTCGCCGACTACCCGTCGTTGCAACAGCAAAGCTATGAAACGGCCACACATGTAGCGGCTCCAACCTATCGTTGGAACCCTCCAGAATGAAGGAAAATTATCCACGTTCATTCATGGATGCACACAGATCAACGTTCCCTCACACATCTCAACAGGTGGCTGCACTTGGCTCGAATATGCATCCTTGCTTTCTCAGTTCCAAAACACACAGCGCGTGTGACTCGAGACCAAAATAGGAAGTGACTATTATCAGTTAACATGGAAACGAATGCGTAGTGGGAACCTTTCTAACAATTTCTATTCAAAATACTCTTCGTACATGACTACAATGTTCTTCAATCTACATACATTATGATGCAATAACAAAATAGTAACGCACAGACACTAAGGAAACTGACTTTAATCAGATTATTGGTTTGGAAAAATGAACGCTTAAGATTTCTCGTTACTGAAAGAAACTAACCACATTACAATAACGTGTTACTTAGTAAAGCGTTAGTGACAACACAACACTGACTATGACCGGGAGATATGAGTGCCAAATTTTTTTTCTACTTTTAAAATTATATAAGTGCAGTCACTTCCATCTTTTAAAATCTTTCTGCTGTGAATTGGAATGAGTTTATCACTAGCAGAGGTCCAATCCTTTTGAACTAGTAGGGTGGCTGCAAATGAACGAATGTGAACGCATCCCTCCCACTTCAAACGGATTGGACGTCTACGGCCGTCAGTGGCAGGCAATGCCAAGCAATAAGTCAAATTTAGGACATTTTTCTGTTGATTTTTTTTGTCACTTCCTTTTCCTTTTGGGGCATTTACGGGTCACTTCCTGTTGATTTGGGGACATTTACAGGTCACTTCCTGTTGATTTTGGGTTACTGAAAAAGAAGTGACTCAAGAACGTCCCCAAATGATGAGGAAGTGACTCAAAATCAACGAGAGGTAACCTGTAAATGCCCTAAATTGAACACAAGACATGCTCTGGTTTTAGTGCCATTGACGGCGTAAAACGTCCAATCTAGTGAAAATGAATTGGATGTCTAGGGCCGTCAATGCCAGCCAGTGAGCTAACATAGACCCTATTCTATTGCAAGATTTTGGTAGCGAACTGTTGGCTCCTTTTTTCTTTTTTTTTTCTTCAAGCAGTGACACCTTTTAAAACGATATATAGATTTTGGGCTACAAAGTATTGCAATATGTCACCTTTCTGATACATTGCCACATCCCTAACCAAGATTTTGTAGGATATTTATCACATCGTGTAGCAAGGCACCTGTAGACCATCTCGTTGGTGGAGTTCTCGTCAAAGGCGTAGTCAAAGCGGAATGTCTGGTTCTCCAGGTAGCGCGTCAGGTCCACCTTTTGTTTGGGCTCGTGAACCATCACCACATCTTTGCTGGGAATGGTGATCACGTCCAGATCCTTGACGGACAGTTCTGAGCAGGCGGAAACACAGGTCAAACGCTCTCCCTCACGGCTGCGTCGTGGTTACGCAGAAGGTCTAGTACCTTTTTTATTAAGCGGTCGCGCGCGCACGCACACGCATATCCGGTGTTCCTCAATCTGCGGCGGGAAAAAAAAATGATGGAGAGGAAGTACTATAATATGTTTGGAACTTTTTTTTTTTTAATTCTGGTATCGGATCGGACAAAATGAAGTTAATCGGGTGCAAAAAATAAGCAATGGGGACATCACTAGTATCGTTACCGTTGTAAGTATCTAATTTTAACGCTTTCATTTTGATACTGTGATATTTATACTCAATGCAGTCATAGGATCTGATGGCGACTCGTACATATATTGAGGTAAATGTCAAGTACCAGGTCATTGGAGGTCAAAGGGCGGTAGTCCAGACTAGCCCGGAAGTCTCGGATCATGCACATGATCTCATAGTTTGGCAAGTTGACGTCCACTTCCTGAAAGAACACAAGTGTTGAGTCATACGCGGTTACATGCGCGTTTGCGTGCGCTCACCTGAGCACGTTTCTCTCGCAACTCTTGTTGTTGAAGTCGGCGTTTCTCCCGCTTCTCCTGCAGCTTCTCCACTTCCTTGACGCAGTTGGACTTCCTTCGCGCTTGAAAGTGTACAAAATTGGCCAGCAGTGAATGAACATTCGATACTAATGACCTGGGCTGCAGCTATAGATTATTTAGATAATCGACTAATCAATCAATTGGTTAGTTCGAATAATCGAGTAATCGGATTACAAAAATGTAATGGGTTGGAGAATACATTTTAGGAGATGTAAAACAAATGAAAAAGTGTTTATGTTTGCAATAACATTTATTTTGCCAAGACTACACTTTCAAAAGAGCATTAAAATGCAAATACAAAATAGTACCTGAGTGTTTCTTCAAACGATGTAGAATTGCACTTTCAATTAATGCATTTAAAAATAAATAAAAATACCTCAGCTTAGCCTCAACCGGTACAAAAAAATAAATAAATGAGGATCTAAGTACAACAAAAGAACAATTGGCTACCTTGCAGAGCAAAAGTCCGCTAGCTTAAATGCTATATATTTATATTTTTTATATATATATATATATATATATATATATACACATATATATAAAGCTATTAACAAATCGTTTAAACAAATATTTCCACAAAAAAAAAAAAAAAAAAAAAAAAGCTAAATATTCTTCTTAACTAAATAACGAATGCATAATATTAGCCATATTAGCTAAAATAAACACTTGGAACCTTATGTTGGTTGTAACAGGGAGCAGCTGGATTCAGCCATGTTATATGAGATAAGTCATATTCACTGTTGCCATTAGAGGGCAGTGTATCCACCCAAATCACTAAAGCTAAACGCCAACACTTTAAAAACAAACCATTACAACGCCACCCTAATCAAACAAAAGGGTTTCCCCTACGTAAAAAAGATTGTGGTTCAGCGCCAAATGAGATTTTTTTTCTTTTCTTTTAATTTAAAGACACTAACTCACTAACTCCATTTATGTCCAGCTTGAATTTTTACATCCAAAAGTGAGATAATTTGCCAGATAACACTAAATGACATGTTATAAGCATTCTTAAATTCTCATGACAGTGTCATATCATAATTATCATTGGCTAATGACAGTCTTATGGCGCCACTGTCAAATATAGTGTTACAAATACCATTACTAGCAATAATGAAACAACTGGAACAGTAAATGAAGCAATAATTAGCACAGAACATGAATTTTGATAGTTATTTGCATCTGTCGCGCTGCAATGCATGCTAGGAGGCATGTTGGACAACAACAGTGTTGACCACAGGTGGTAGCAGAGGTTGACTGTCTCGCCTAAGGGAGCAGTGATGACCAAATGAAGCTTCTTGAAGCAATGAAGCTTTGCAACCAGGTGGTTCAAAGCTTCATGGGGGTTCATTTGGTCTTGTGAAAGTCGTTTGATGTTGCTGTCAAATGAAGTATTACCGGTTAATATCTTTTGGTGTTAATATCCCATAATACAGTGAGGACGGCTGCGGCTTATAGTCCGGTGTGGCTTATCTATGAACAAATGCAGTTTTCATGCCAATTTTTGCGGGTGGCGGCTTATAGTCAGGTGCGGCTTATAGCGCGAAAATTAGGGGATATCTCACTATTTACGCACTATTTACCAGAAATCGTCTGAAATAGCACTTCAAATAAAAATTGTTTCTTTACACGCTTTACTTTGAAAATCACATCGGTTCTCCTGTAGCAAGCTGGTGCCTGACTGCGTTCGAGCGGAGTTGGATATTATTATTGTTGTGTCAATGTAGTACATATTAGGGCCAAATAAAGAAAAAAAAGGGACTATGAGATGTAAGTAGGTGTAATCAGTTCCGCATTTTACGTACATATACCTTAGCTGAGAGCTATGACATTAGCTTTTTTATTTTATTTTATTATATTTTAGTTTTTATTTTAAATGAGCCAAAATAGTCACTTGCCTTCTAAATGGTTAAATATTCATGTCTTTAAAAGAGGCTTTTGACGGGATCTCGTCCAGCTGTGAAACTATTGACGTCATTTGCTCGAGTGTGTGTGTGTGCTTGTATGTGTGTGTGTGTTACTACCGTTCTGCTGCTGCATCAGTGACTGGTTGGCTGCCGTGACTGTTGCGGCTGCGGGTTGGGTGGTGATGGACGGGGGAGGGGGCTCAGAGGACTGGCTGTGCTGGCTCGGACGGGCTCGGGTGGTTCCTACTGCCGCAGCTGAGGAGTCAAAACAACAATTGTGTCACCGTGTTGTCTATTGAAAAGTACTTTTTCTTTTTAATCTGTTCTTTAACTCACTAGCAGCAGTTCACGGCTATAGACATCCAATCCGTTTGGTCATTTTCTGCTAGCCCTCCTAGTTCAAATTAGGGCTGCAGCTATCGATTATTTTAGCAGTCGATTATACGATGAACTAGTTAGTTCGAATAATGGAATAATCGAATAAGGAACATGAAAAATTAAAATACCTGAGCTGAGCCTGAAACAGTATATTTAAAAAAATGAGGATCTATGTATAACAAAAGAACAATTGGCTAACTTAGCAAAATTCCGCTAGCTTAAATGCTATAAAATGCTAACTTTTTATTTTTTTAATTTTTGTTTTTACAATGCTCTTAACAAATGGTTCAGAAACATATTCCCACAAAAAAACGGCTAAATATACCAATAAAATAAATTACAAATGCATGAAAAAAGATAAAGGTCAAACAAAATCTTAGCTTATGTTGGTCTTAACAGGGAGCAGATGGATAAAACCATCTGAAATTAGGCAGATTAGAGGACAGTGTGTCCACCCAAATCAATAAAACTAAATGCAAACACTTTCAAAATAAACCATTACAACGACACTTTAATTAAACGAATACTCAAAGCAGCAAAATTTAATTCAAATCTTTTTTTCTAATCGAATACTTGAGTTAATCGATTAATCGCTGCAGCACTAGTTCAAATGGATTGGGCGTCTATGGCAGGTGATAGAGAATGAGTATATTCTCTTTGATGTTGTTTATTTTTAATGGATTTTCACCAAAATTTCACACATTTTCACCGAAACTTGATATCAGCAAGAAGTGACTTCATCGCAATTTCTCCAGAAATTGCATTTTCTAGTTATTATTGACTTAATTTCATTATTTTCTTAAGTATGTGTAGTAGAGGATGATGTTGGTGAGTCTCATAGCTCGTTGAGTTGAGTTTGTGTGCTCGGCTGCTCCTGTCTCTCTACCGGAAACACACGCTACAAAGACTTCCCTTTCAGAACGAACGGGACACCGTCGGGAAGCCCAGGAATGGACGGGGCATCGTCGAGAAGGTCAGGGACAGGTGCGGCCGCATCGAGAAGCGCCGGAGCCGAGGCAAGCAAGAGTGGCACTGGAGGCAAGACGGGTATGTATGCGTCGGGAAGCGGCAGAGTGGGACGGAAGTACGACTGCGACGAACCGGGGCGGAAGCGCCACCATCGTCTGCAGGAACCTCGAGGAGTAGGGCTCTCTTGGGCGTCTTGCAAGTCGCTAATGCGTATGACGGTTCAAAAAGCCTGAGAAGGTGTGCCTTGAGCCCCGTATAACACGTCCATTCCAGGTCAAAATATAATAATAAATAGCACAATTCACCTCAGAGTGCCACATTTTGGGCGAAAACAGACAAAGTTACTCTTAGCTTAACACAGGGATTCCACACCGCTCCATGTGCTTTTAAAATGCGCCTCGATCGGCCACGAGAGCTGCACATGGTGCCAGGAGGTTTGTGGCTGTATTCTCATCCATACATGCTCGAAAACATGGGTTGCATGTAAAACAAAGGTTTGCAAAGATTGCACTTTAAAAAGAGCATTAAATGTGAATAAAAAATAAAACGTACCTCTGTTCTCCCGTGGGGTGTTCTCCGGTTTGGGTATGGCAGTAGCTCGTCTGCTCTGGGGATCAATGAAGACCGAGTGTCAAAACTCATGGAGGGTTGTTAGGAGAAGTCTAGAACTGACCTTGGGTACTTTGCTGGTTTTGGCCACGTTGGAAGGAGGAAGCGGAGTCTCGGGACTCGGAGGCACGTCTTCCTCGGGGGCAAGATCCGGGTTCAGGGCGAAAACACTCTCCAGGTCTATCTGAGAAAAGCAGATGACAAAATGCATGAATGGATCATGAATAAACTCTGACCTCAGAAACATTCACATTGAAAATTAATGACTTTGTCCAATCCATTTGAACTAGGATGGGGTTGGACGCCCATGACTGTCAATGGGACTCACTACATTTGAAAAAAATTAATAACGTCAGATGTCATTATTAACGATTGTGATTTGTGAGAGTACCTCTTTTCCTTTGGTGTCGCCATTTTCGATCCACTCGACCGTTACGCTGTCGTTGTCCTCGTGCAGCGACGTGACCATAGCCTGGTGTATTCTTCCTGCAAGCGGAGTAGAACTTTTAATTTGGTTTTACATTGTTATAGTGTACTTTGACACCATTTTGAAGTATCTATGAGTTTTCTTCTTCTTCCTCTAGTCAAGATGCACCTTCGCTCCAATGAGTTCATCACTAGTAGACGTCCAATTCATTTGAAATGGGAGGGTGGCAGTTGGTTAATTCGCTGAAATCCCCTCCCATTTCAAATGGACTGGACGTATAGTGCCCTCAATGGCAGCCAATGAGTTAAGCAATTAGGGCTGCAGCTATCGAATATTTTAGAAGTCAATTAATCGATGGACTACTTAGTTCGAATAACCGAGTAATCGGATAAGAAACATGAAAAATTCAAATACCTAAGCTGAGCCTCAAACGGAATACTTTTTTTTTTAAATGAGGATCTATGTACAACAAAAACAATTGGCTAACTTACATAGAAAAAGTCAGCTAGCTTAAATGCTATAAAATGCTAAAGTTTTTTTTTTTTTTTACAATGCTCTTAACAAATGGTTCAAAAAACGGCTAAATATACCTATAAACTAAATTAAGAATGCATTCAAAAACATCAGCTCAAACAAAAACGTAGCTTACGTTGGTCTTAACAGGGAGAAGTTGGATTTAGCCATGTGAAAAGAGGCAGACCAGAGGGCAGTGTATTGATCATTTAATGAAGACATAAAGGTCAAATTTTGGAAAGACAAAAGTTTTATCGCCAACAGAAAGTAGTGTGAAAATTGAACAAAAAATGTACTTCAAATTAGGGCTGCAGCTATCGAATATTTTAGTAATCGAGTAATCGACTGAAAATTCTATCGATTAATCGAGTAATCGGATAAAACAAATATATTTTTAGGTGAAGAGCAATTATAAATATACATGAGAAAACAAGACATTTCATCTAATTTTGAACCATTTTCAGTCAATCAATGTCTTTATTTTCGATGTATATTGTTGAAAACAGCCAACAATTGCATCTCAGATGGAACTAAAACTAAAAAAAAAAAAGAAGAAAAAAAAAAGACTAATTCACTGCTTTCACTCAAAAAACTTTAGATCTTATTACAAAAAAAATTATATATATCTTACCTAAAAATGCCGTTATGCTTGATAACACACATCACTTAAAAGTTTGGATTTTTTCCCACGTCTTTCAATTGAATTTCTCTTTGTGTCAAGCCATTTTTAAGTTCTAGTTAAGTTTTAAGTTAGTCTAAACTGCAAGTCCTGATAGGATTTTGAGTTTTTGCAGTGTTCAAAATAAATGTGTGATACAGGCTGTATTGGAGCACATTAGCACCAGTGCTACTTGGTGTTTTATCCAGCAATGACTACTGAGCTAAAATTGATAGTTAGCATGATTACGTTTTTTTTTACACCCTCATCACTCCACAATGCTATGTTATGTTAAAGCCTGTAAGACACGTTAGCCAAGCATCGACAGTGGTCATAATTAATAGAAACCTAGCCCTCCGCAGGGCTAACGTTACTTCAGAACAGTAACGTTAATCTTATTTATTAGCGCTTAGCGCTCTTTATTAGCGCTTAGCGCTGTACTGCTTTAAGATGGCGGCTGTTCACTAAAGCTGCCCAGACGCGGCCGAGTCTGTCATTTAGCATCTAGTTCAACATACATGTGATCTCTATGAGACGCATGAGACGCTACCTGTACCAACGTAGCATCGTGCGGGCTAGTATTTAGCAACGTCGGCGTCGTTTGTGGCGGCTGTCGGATGCAGTAAGTTTTTTTTTTTCCCCCTTCTTCCTCTCCGCACGTGACAGCGCGTTGTCCCGCATTAAAAGTGGTCCGAGCAAAACGTGATGCTTAGAGCTGTCAAAATAAACGATTACTCGAGGTGAATAAAATTACTCGGATCAGTTTTTAAACTCGAGTTACTCGAGTTGCTCGAGTACTCGTTTCAGCTCTACTTCAAATACAAAAATGTTACATAACATAAGCAAATTAAGTAGTGGTGCTGTGAGATCCAAATTTAATATTTTGTATGACTTCCATGGGCTTGAAAGACTGCATCCATGCGGTTCGGAAAGGATTCATACAATTTATTGATGACGTCATCAGGAACATCAAAGAAAGCAGTCTTGCATGCCTCCCAGAGTTCATCAACATTCTTGGGTTTCGTCTTCCATGCTTCCTCTTTCATCCTACCCCAGACATGCTCAGTTATGTTCATGTCTGGTGACTGGGCTGGCCAGTCCTGCAGGATCTTGATTGAAGTATACGATGGAGCACCATCCTGCTGCAGAATCTCTACCCCAAAAGTTCCTCAAGTCAAAGAAGATCAAGATCCTCCTGGACTGGCCAGCCCAGTCACCAGACATGAACATCATTGAGCATGTCTGGGGTAAGATGAAAGAGGAAGCATGGAAGACGAAACCCAAGAATGTTGATGAACTCTGGGAGGCATGCAAGACTGCTTTCTTTGATGTTCCTGATGACTTCATCAATAAATTGTATGAATCCTTGCCGAAGCCCATGGAACTCATACAAAATATTAAATTTTAATCTCACAGCACCACTACTTAATTTGTTTATGTTATGTAACATATTTTTGTATTTGAAGTACATTTTTTGATCAATTTTCACACTACTTTCTGTAGGCGACAAAACTTTTGTCTTGCCAAAAATGGACTTTTATGTCTTCATTGCATGACAAATCTTTTTTCAGTGAAACAAATATTTTTTTGTACATTCAACTAGGGCTGTCAAAATTATCGCGTGAACGGGCATTAATTAATTTTTCTAAATTAATCACGTTAAAATATTTGACACAATTAACGCAGATGCCCCACTCAGACAAATTTAAATGACAGTCCAGTGAAACGCTCACTTGTTAATCATGTTTTATGGAGTTTTGCTGCCCTCTGCTGGCGCTTGGATGCGACTGATTTTATAGGCTTCAGCACCCATGAGCATTGTGTAAGTAATTATTGATATCAACAATGGCGGGCTACTAGTTTATTTTTTGATTGAAAATTTTACAAATTTTATTAAAACGAAAACATTAAGAGGGGTTTTAATATAAAATTTCTATAACTTGTACTAACATTTTTCTTTTAAGAACTACAAGTCTTTCTATCCATGGATCACTTTAACAGAATGTTAATAATGTTAATGCCATCTTGTTGATTTATTGTTATAATAAACAAATACAGTCCTTATGTACCGTATGTTGAATGTATATATCCATCTTGTGTCTTTCCATTCAAACAATAATTTACAGAAAAATATGGCATATTTTATAGATGGTTTGAATTGCGATTAATTACGATTAATTAATTTTTAAGCTATAATTAACTCGATTAAAAATTTTTAATCATTTGACAGCCCTACATTCAACATAATTTGGGAAGGTCTTAGCTTTCATATGAGCCATTTCTGAAACCAATTGAATAATTAAAAGTCAGGTTATTAGGAATTGTTTCTACAAAATGGATCAACGACAAGATTTTTGTCAGGGACTGTATAGCTGCTATAATTTGATATTTTTATCTAAGAATGCGGTATCGAGAACAGTATCAGCATTGACCGATACCCTACTGACTGTTGTCGGAACCAGTATCGGGAGCCAAAAAAATGGTATTGGCCTGCAAATATATTGAGTCAAAAAAAAGACTTTTTTCAAGATTGGCCAATATGAAGTCGACATACCATACCATTTTTCTTTCATTTTGATTCCTGCCCCTTATAGTCCAGTGCAGCTTATTTTTTTTAATTATTTGGGTTAATAGGTAACATTTCATTTGACAGCGGCGTCATAAGACTGTCATAAGACTGTCATGATTACAGTGTTGTTAATCTTACTGAAAAAAAGTAATTAATTATAGTTACAAATTACTTCTCCCAAAAAGTAATTGCGTTAGTAACTCAATTACCTGAATGTAAGAGTAATTAGTTACTTGGCAAAGTAATTGGTGATAATTACTTTTTTTTTTTCCCTCAAAAAAAAAAAAAAAAAAAAAAAAAAATTGGCCACACTATGTGAAGTTT
This sequence comes from Corythoichthys intestinalis, assembly GCF_030265065.1. NCBI lineage: Eukaryota > Metazoa > Chordata > Actinopteri > Syngnathiformes > Syngnathidae > Corythoichthys > Corythoichthys intestinalis. The sequence continues at coordinate 13,887,893 of NC_080411.1, read as the reverse complement.
TTTGTGAAGGTTTTTGGTACAATTGGCCCGAGCCCAATTCTTTACCCTAATTTACCCTTTACCCTGAATCAACTGTTAAAAGTTGTTAAAATTGCTCCCATTATTGCATTTGTTCCCTTCTCTCTACTTTCGACATATGAAAGTTTTAAAACTGTTTCATCATTTAAAGATAGATTCAAGTCAAGATTTTGCCGATTTAGAAGTATTTTAGATAAAAAGTTACTTAGGTTCGCTAGGAAGGTTCTCTACAACAGAGCCGTCCTAAAAAGTCTACTGCTTTAAGATGGCGGCTGTCTACTAACGCATTTAGTGCCATGCAGTGTTGTTAATTTTACTTTAAAAAAGTAATTAATTACAGTTACAAATTACTTCTCCCAAAAAGTAATTGCGTTAGTAACTCAGTTACCTGAATGTAAGAGTAATTAGTTACTTGGCAAAGTAACTAGTGATATTTTTTTTTTTTTTCTCAAAAAAAAAAAAAAAAAAAAAAAAAAACAGGTCACACAATGTGAAGCTTAAAGGGTTTGGGGGACAATTGGCCCTAGCCCAATTCTTTACCCTCAACTTAACTAGACAAAAGGGTATTGCGATAACTAGCTAGTAACCTTTGCTATGTGTGGAAGTCATTTAAAGTTGTGAATCAATCGTTAAAGTTGTTAAAATTTCTCCCGTTATTGCATTAGTTCCCTTCTGTCTACTTTAAACATGTGTAAGTTTTAAAATTGTTTCATCATTTAAAGATAGATTTAAGTTAAGATTTTGCCGATTTAGGAGCATTTTAGATTTTAAAAAAATTACTTAGGTTCGCTAGGAAGGATCTCTACATCAGGGCCTTCCTGAGAGGTCTACTGCTTTAAGATGGCGGCTGTTTACAAACGCATGTAGTCCTTAAAACATGTTGGCAATGCAGCAGTGTCTGTCATTTGCATCTAGTTCTATAATATTATATCTACCTTGTCATGTGGGTGTAGTTTGTCGGCTATGGCTGCAGTCAGGTATTATTGGAGCCACCTAGCATCGCGGTTGCAACGGCGTCTTCCCCACTCCTGCTCTGCTCTCGTCCCCGTGAGTCCGTTTCTCTCAGACTTTTTTTTATTCAACCAACTTAGTAACGCATAGTAACGCACGCCTTTCCCGCCTCAGTAACGGTAACGGCGTTGCCAAGATGAGAAAAGTAATTAATTAGATTACTCATTACTGAAAAAAATAACGCCGTTAGTAACGCCGTTATATTGTAACGCCGTTATTAACAACACTGCATAATTATGACATGACACTCTCATGGGCATTACTGCTGCCACCTGCTGTCAACACTGTTGTCGTCCAGCATGCATTGCAGCGCTACAGATATAAACAACAATCAAAATTCATGTTCTGTGCTAATTATTTCTTCAGTTACTGTTCCAGTTATTTCATTAATTGCTAGTTATGGTGTTTGGTAACACTTTATTTGACAGTGACGCCATAAGACTGTCATAAGACAATCATAATTATGAAATTACACTGTCATCAGCATTAATGAAAGCTTATAACAAATGTCATTAAGTGTCAACCGGCAAACTGTATCACTAACAGGGTTGGGCATTGTTTGAAATTGAATGATTCCAGTTACGATTATGATTCCACGTTTCGATTCCGGTTCCGAACGATTCTCGATTCCAATTTTTTTAAGAGGCAGGGTAAAAAAAAATAAATGCATGGTTTATATTAAAGTCTTAACTTCTCAATGATTTTTTAAAATTATATGACCTTCTCACAGGGCTAGTTTAAAATTGTATATAAACATCAGTCTTTGAACTTGAGCAAATTTTTTCCGCTTGGCGGTCAGGGCATCCAAACATGGAATCGAAATTTAAAAATTCAAACAATTCCGGGAGCATCGGAGTGATAGAACCGGTTCCCATCGATGCTCGATGCCCAACCCTAGTTACTAACTCCATTTATGTCCAGCTTGGATGTTTTACATCCATTCAAAAGTGAGATAATTTGCTGGATAACAATAAATGACATCTCTTATAAGGATTCATTAATACTCACGGCAGTGTCATATGATAATGATGATGGTCTTATGACAGTCTTAAGGCGCAACTGTCACATAAGTGTTACCAAATACCATAACTAGCAATTCATGAAACAACTGGGACAGTAACTGAAGAAAAATAATTTGCACAGAAAATGAATTTTGCTTATTATTTACATCTGTAGCGCTGCAATGCATGCTCGGAGGCATGTTAGACGACAACAGTGTTGACAGCAGGTGGCAGCAGAGGTTGACTGTCTCCCCCAAGGGAGCAGTGATGGCCAAATGAAGCTTCTTGAAGCAATGAAGCTTTGCAGCCAATTGGTTCAAAACTTCATGGTGGTTCATTTGGTCTTATGACAGTCATATGATGCCACTGTCAAATACAGTGTACCGGTTAATATCTTTTATAGGGCTGCAACTATCGAATATTTTAGTAATCGAGTAATCGACTGAAAATTCTATGGAGTAATCGGATAAAACAAATATATTTTTAGGTGAAGAGCAATTATAAATATACACGAGAAAACAAGACATTTCATCTAATCTTCAACCATTTTCAGTCAATCAATGTCTTTATTTTCGATGTATATTGTTGAAAACAGCCAACAATTGCATCTCAGATGTAACTAGAATTTAAAAAAAAAAAAAAACACTAATTCACTGCTTTCACTCAAAAAACTTTTAGATCTTATTAAAAAAAAAATATATATATATCTTACCTAAAAATGCCGTTACGCTTGATAACACACATCACTTAAAAGTTAGGATTTTTTCCCACGTGTTTCAATTGAATTTCTCTTTGTGTCAAGCCATTTTTAAGTTCTAGTTAAGTTTTAAGTTAGTCTAAACTGTAAGTCCTGATAGGATTTTGAGTTTTTGCAGTGTTCAAAATAAATGTATGATACAGGCTGTATTGGAGCACATTAGGGACCAGTGCTACTTGGTGTTTTATCCAGCAATGACTACTGAGCTAAAATTGATAGTTAGCATGATTAAGTTTTTATTTTACACCCTCATCACTCCACAATGCAATGTTATGTTAAAGCCTGTATGTAAGACACGTTAGCCACGCATCGACAGTGGTCATAATTAATTGAAACCTAGCCCTCCGCAGGGCTAACGTTACGTGAGCTAGTAGCGACAGTAACGTTAATCTTATTTATTAGCGCTTAGCGCACTTTATTAGCGCTCAGCGCTCTACTGCTTTAAGATGGCGGCTGTTTACTAACGCTGCCCAGACGCGGCCGAGTCTGTCATTTCGCATCTAGTTCAACATACATGTGATCTCTATGAGACGCATCAGACGCTACCTGTACCAACGTAGCATCGTGCGGGCTAGTATTTAGCAACGTCGGCGTCGTTTGTGGCGGCTGTCGGCTGCAGTAAGTTTTTTTTTTTTTTTCCTTCTTCCTCTCCGCACGTGACAGCGCGTTGTCCCGCATTAAAAGTAGTCCGAGCAAAACATGATGCTTAGAGCTGTCAAAATAAACGATTACTCGAGGTGAATAAAATTACTAGGGTCAGTTTTTAAACTCGAGTTACTTGAGTTGCTCGAGTACTCGTTTCAGCTCTAATCTTTTAGTGTAAATATCCTATAATACAATGAGGACAATTGCGGCTTATCTATGAACAAATGCTTTTTTTCTTGCCAAATTTGAAGCATTCGGCTTATAGTCAGGTGTGCCTTATTGCGCGAAAATTATGGTAATTTGGATAAATGTTATGTTCAATGTTTAGGTAGGTGATCATTTTTCTTATGAAGGTCGACCGATATATCGAACTGATATAGGGACTTTGTTCAAGATTGTCAGACATCAACTGATAAATCGCTGCTATAATTTGATTTTTTTCCTAAAAATGTGGTATCGGGTAAAAAAATCGGCACTGACCAATACCTCACAGACTGGTGTTGCAACCAGTATCGAGAGCCAAAAAAAGGTATCGGCCGGTAGATATATTGGATCGATATATGCACTTTTTTTTGGAAATCGGCAGATATGAAGTTGACATAATTTTGATAACTGTTATGTTCACTGTAAGTAGGTGATCATTTTTCTTATGAAAATCGAGCGATATATCGAGGCAATATATGGACTTTTTTCGAAATCAGCCAGAATGAAGTCGACATAATTTTGATAACTTATGTTCACTGTTTAAGTAGTGGATCATTTTTCTTATGAAAATCAACCGATATATCGAGGCAATATAAGGACTATTTTTCGAGATTGTCCGATATCAGCCGATTTATAACTGCTATAATTTGATTTTTTTTTTTTCTAAAAATGTGGTATGGGGTACAGTATCGGCATTAAACGATACCCCATTAACTGGTGTCGGAACCAGTATCAGGAGCCAAAAAAAGGTATCGGCCAGCAGATATATTGTGTCAATATGCAGACTTTTTTCAAGATATAGGCGACATAATTTGGATAATTTGTTCATTGTTTAGATGATCATTTTTCTTATGAAGGTTAACCGATATATCGGTCCAATATATGAACACTTATCAAGATTGTCCGATATCGGCCTACATCAGCCAGTATAATTGGATAAGTTATGTTTCCTGTTCAGGTGATAATTTTCTCATATGGGTCGACCGATAAATTGGGCCGATAAATGAACTTTTTCTAAGATCAGCAGTTAAAATTTGTTAAACTTTTGTTTATAGTTTAGGTTTTTTCCGTTATGAAATACTGGGCCGACATATGGACTTTTTTCAAGACACAGCCACGACAGGATTACTTTACGAGTATGCAGAAATTTCGTATTTAAAGCAATACTTTGTAACTTTTCAGTTTTGGTCTATTTTAGCGACGCCGGTGGACAAAAGCGGTAGTGTTTTGCCTTATGAAAGACTACGTTTCCCATGGGGACCAGCGCACACCCGCACAGTGTTGTAAAATCATCAATCAATCAAAAATCAATCTCCCGGTCACCTGCAGAAGGATTAAAAAAACATTTCTGTTTCCAGCAGCTGTGTGAAGGATGAATAGTAATGAGGTAATGAATCCAGTTGTGGCTTAACAATATCATATGACGGTTAGTATCGAAGGAGATAGTACCTTTTCCCGTAGGCACCGTTGAACTGTTTGCATTATTCTAACACACTTAATATAATCAATCAGGGAATAGTATCATTTCTCGTATTTACTGTTTGACTGTTTGTATTACTCTAACACGCCCAATATAAAATAAATAGCACTTATACCATAGTTGAAGGAAAACAAGCAGAATATAGGGCATAAGAGATAAACCATGCCTTCTTATCACTGAAGCCCAGCGCATGCGTCATGCAACTGGCGCGCCAACTCTCGCAATCAGTTCTCCCAGACAGTCCAGAACAAATGGCGGGACGCTCTGTTCCAACATAAGAAACACCGGAGAATGCCCTATATCCATCTGATAACACGACTGACAAGACTTCAAGAGCCCCTTTGAGGTGGCAAAATCCACAAACCTCGTTGCCCGGACAACAGTAACTCCCGAATCCTCCTGTCCAATCCATAAACAGACAATAATCCGAAACACACCCTTCTTCCTGTCCACCCCGTGAGAGCCTTCAAAAGACAATGTTTAACTAAGCGTTTTGTTGACTTCTGATATGGTGACCTTGGAACGAGCTTGCCTCCTCGCCTTGCTGTTTTAATCGCTGTCGAGCTGAATAAATTGTCAACTTGTTTTTGGTGAGCCTTCTTTAAACCCTTCAAAATGGAGACAGTACAAAGGGTTAAGACGAAGGTGAATGCCTTCTGGCGCAATTCCGGCAATCTGGCTAGGAGGTAAGATTCCTTCAGTAACTGTGTGGCTTGCCCCCCCACCCGAACTCCTCAGCACTGATGAGTTCGGTATGGAGGGGTGGGAGCTTGATGTCACGCCAGCAAGTGAAAGCCAGGCCAATCTTTATTGTGTATATCCTGGTAGCCTGCCTTTTTTCCTCCTCAGACAAAACTTTTTGTCTCTTTTGTTGCTCTGCCATCTTCGCAGAATTCGCGCGAAAGTGTTCGCATCGACTATGGGATAAGGGGGGAAGTGACGTATGCCATAAAGCAGGGGTCCCCATCTGCCGGGCCGTGGACCGGTATCGGTCCGTGACGCATTTGCTACCGGGCCGCATAAAAATAATAATTTAATAACGACCGCATTCTGGCCGAATTAACCCTGTGCCCCTGGTTAACACACCAATATCCCTGTCTACTCCAGATATAATACTACGGGATAGATTAGAATATCGTCATAGAAATCCATTGATTGGACTGCTAGCAGTACATCTTGTTTTTGTACATAATATATCTATGTGCGCTTGTCCTCGATAATAACGTATTACTAAGCCACGGGCGCTGCACATTTGTTCCCGGAAATAATTAGCCCCCACACGAGCGAAGATGACTGAAAAACGTCTTTGGAGATATTTTTACAGCGAAAAGGGCACCTGACGAGCCTACAACCTCGAAGACCCACGAACTGCGAAGGAGTGGAATAGTGACCCGTTTGTGAATAAACCGAGTGATTCAAGCATGTCTGTGCAACAGGAGGATCAACTTGTAGAGATCGCAAATGACAGCGACTTTATTAAACGTATATTTGAGACAACTCCACTGAGGTTCTGGATTAAAGTCATTCCGGAATATCCTGACATAGCTACAAGAGCATTGAAAACCTTGCTACAATTTCCAACATCATATCTTTGTGAAGCGGGCTTCTTAATTAATGCTTAACGACAAGGCGAAGTCGTTAATGGTGAGATGGTGTGCAGTTGTTGTGTGCAGCTAACATGGCAGGATGTATCTGTGGAGAACTTTTCTACAAGTCCTTCCATGATCAAACATAAGTTAATATTCCTTTCTTTCAAGAAAGTTTTTAGTGTTTACTTTGAAATCACTGCATTTGCGCATTTTGCGGCTATGTTTAACGTTACGCGCATGCGCAGAACCGCATCGTTGCAATTTTTGATGGGTTGCAAAATTTGTCAGAACACAGGTTCGTGAAAAAAAAGACCCAAATAACACTGGTCCGTGGTGCAAAAAAGGTTGGGACCCCTGCCGTAAAACAGTCAGCACATTTGTAGTTTTTTTTTTTTTTTTTGTGTGGCAGGGTTCCTGCCACAATCCTCAAAGTGAATAATGTAGGCGAAAGCAATACAGACCCCTTCAAGATATAAAACAGGTGTCATTCATTTTGTAAAGGTCGAAAAGTTACCTAGTGTTGCTTTAAAGAAAAAAAATGTATATTCATAACACAAAAACATCATGACATCGATACAATATTGGCCGATACCATACAGCATGGGAATCTTGAGTAAAAAAATTCTATCACTGAAAAAGTACGGGGCTCAAAGATGACCATGAAGTCAGGGCGTGGCAATATGAAGACTGACAGCCGTTCCAATGTGCACATTTCAAACCCGAAGAAGAGCATAAAGCTGTCATTAGTAGTAAGACATAGCTTAAACCTCTTTTGGACCTCCATCACCCCCCCGAACCACCCCCTCGTCGCCGGCGGCTGCAAGGCACGCACGACGCCGCTCAACCGACACGGGAGGGCCGGGGAAGCTCCGGGGCAGGTGACATCTTCCAACCCAACACCGGGCGGGCCTGTGTACTCACAGCAGGCGTCAGAATGAAGGAAGCATGCTTTCCTCTCGAAACGTGAAGAAAAAAAAGAGAAAGAAAGGAAAATGACAACGACGACGAGGGACGTGAACGCTTGCTAGCCGCAATGAACGTTAGCTCCCTCCATCCCAGCAAGCATCAGCAGCACCGGCGGCGTTGCGTTCGCGTGCTCCTCATACGCACCGTCACTCCGCTTTATCTCCACGTAGATACCCACGAATATCTTCCCGTAGATGGCGGCCATCGCCCACCGCTTCCGCGCGCGTCTTCCCGCCTTTTTTTTTCTTCTTCTTGTTTTATTTATAAAATATAGTGTAATTTGATGAGTTGTGTTGGCCCGGCCGCTGGACGGTCACCAGGCAGTGTCAGGGAGGGGCGCCAAAGCGCATGCGCGGATGCTGCTCATCTCCAGTCGACATTGACATGATTTCAACAAATGAGAATGTGTCCAGTTTAATAACGTAATTATAATAGGTATGCTACTTCATAAACGTTTGAAAAAGTTTTAACATTTTATTAATTTATTATCTATATAAAAATATACAAATAGTTCAAAAATAATAAATCCAATGAGGCCTATACTATGACAGTGCATGCCAGGGGCGTCACTAGGTTTTAAGAACACGGGGGGCTTAGCCCCCAGGAGTTACACAGGATGTAAATGAACGTCGCATAGCGGAAATTAACGTGTGACTTTAAGTTCTGCTCTGAGACCCTTAATTTGGCGAAATTTCAAAATTGAAAAAAAAAAAAAAGATGTGTGATGCATCATTGGAAAGCTTAAAATCTCAATTTTCTGGCGGGGGGGTTTTTTTCAACAGGAGGGCATTTAACTCATTTGCGCCCAGAAACGTATAGATATGTTCTATTTTTAAATGCTTCATTGTCCCAAAAATGTATTTATACATCTGTTTTTTTTTTTTTTTTTTTTTTTTTTTTTTTTTTTTTTACAAGAAGCATCTATAGCTTGCGATCTGTCTGAAAAACAAAAAACAAGGCTCCAAACCCATTTTAAAGCAATAAAACTGGCCACTGTAGGGCAGTAGCGCATTTTATAAGACCCGCAACCCGATTTAACAGCAATGAACGGCCGGGCATTACAGTCAGAACGCTGGCGGCTAGATGCCAGGCGGCGCTCCGACCGAACAAAACAACCGAGAGGACGCCTGGGAGGCCAGGTGCTGGACGACCGAGCAAAACGAGTGGGACCCCCAGTGCAGTGGCTCGCCGAGCAGACCCCGCAGAAACGCAAAAAATATTTATCTTTGTGAGACAGACAACGATGAGGGAAATGTTTACACGGCTGACGTGGCGACAACGGCGTCATCTCGGTGACAAACCGTCATCTCTCAGTAGTCATGTGTGAATAAATTGCTATTTTGCTATCAAAAGCTCTATTTGTCTGGTTGTTCATGGTATTTTGTAAAAGGAAAACATTATTCAGATGTTTAGGATGTAACTAATGCAAAAATAGCTTTGTTAAGGTCAAAGTTTGTTTGAAATGTATGCTTTCACAAAAAGCTCATTTTCTCCGTTTTTTCATCAGAGATTGGAAAATTGCTCAAACTAAGCTATTTTCTAATGCTGATTTCTAAAGAATGGAAAAAGATATGAACTTACTCTTTTTCTGCTGAAAGAAGAAAGTCTAATCTTTCTTTTGGTGGGTTCCATGTTTATATAGCAATAGAACAGAATTTTCTGTGGGCCTTGCAAAATCAGTCAAAATCCAGAAAAACGGCCAGGAGCGAAGGGCCTTGCTCTGGTGAAAATGGCTGGGAGTGAATGAGTTAAAAAGAAATTGTTCAAATTGTTGGTATTGTTCAGGGGGCTGGACCAAATGTGGAGGTGGGCCGTAGTGGGGGCCATAGTTTGGGGACCCCTGATCCAAAATATCAATAGAAAAAAAAAATTTATACAATTGAGTGATAGTTAGGAGGTAGCTATCCGTGACCTATTTTTTCATTGTGGCGTAATTTGTTTAAAAGTTTAAAATATGCGAGTGAATAATTTTATAGACTTTTTTTTTTAATAAAACAAAATATTAAACATCAATTAATGATTCTAAACTAAAAATGATAGACATTTCGAATAACAAATGTAATTACTTACCTTCTTTCTATGGCTGGTTTCAAACACGAGCAGTTGCGCAGTGTCTGTAAACAGGGGTCTCCAGGGTAAAACAGACATATTAAAAATAGTTCGGGGGCTTAATGCGCCATGAAAATGCAATGGCAGCATATAGACATATCGTTCTATTAAACACAACAGGTCTTTTGGCTTAAAATACAAGTTTATTTTAAAGAGGAGTGCAAGAGCAGAAACTGCTTTTTCAGCCTTGTTTTTTGTTTTGTTTTTTTCTAATAAAACAACACCAAATTATTTAGGGGGGCTTAGGAATATTTAGCACCCCTAAAATAGGCCTAATGACGCCACTGGTACATGCTTTATCCAACCAAAAATAAAAAATTCAATCCAAGATATTTACAGTGCTGAATCTTTTTCACCCTAGCACTTACATACTCATTCATTTCTCCGGGGGAAGTTGGGACGGGGCCATACAGTCCTGGCCTGGCTCCTCCCTGTTTTTCATGAATCACACACCAAGGGTGTGGGATGATTGGGACCTGGTGGGGGGGGGGTGCCTCACGGTTACCTCCTCACGGCAGCCCCTACCATCCCTGCACCTTTTTTTACCGCACCACACACATCATACTCCACAGGAGAGCTCTGGCAAAGGGCAGTGGGACGGGCAGCTGGGCTGAATTTCCATGCTGCGGTCCCACTGCCCCAAACCAAGATCTCCTATTTTAATGCATACATAGCACTACCCTCCCCTCACAAACCCATCACGGTGCTGGGTTATGGCTGTCAGCCGGGAACCTGGCAGCCACAGTAATAGGGTGGTAGGTGGGTCCCACACGTTTTTCTATGGCATGGCTCCCGAGGCGTGGCCTCCTCTCTGCCTGGGCTGCCAGCCGCGGGAGAGGGGGGAGGTCGGGGCTCCGGTCTCGTGTCGCCCCACGGCGGCTCCTCGGCGTTCTCCTGCCTCCGCCTTCCCCTCTCTTCTCTTACTGGGTATCCGTCCTGTGCTCCGCCGCGGATTGCTGGCTGGGCGGTGGAGTATCGTCTGGATGTTGCCTGCTACGGTGGGGGACCCTGCCCTGGGCTTGGTGGGCCGCTGGTGGCCCCGTGGCGTGCCGTGTCGGCTGGGGCGCTGCGGCGGCGGCTCGTGGCCCGGGTGGGCGGACGGGGTTGGGGACGGGCGTGGGGTTGGTGGTGCGTCCCCTCTTGCCATCCCCGAGGGCCGGTAGATGGGCGCGCGGGTGGCCCGGTGGGGCTCCTTTGCTGGGCTGCAGGAGGAGGATGGGCTGCGCTGCCCCCCCCCGGGCTGGCTGGGTGGGGGCCGTGGCCCTGTGTCGGCGCCTGCGTGTCGTCTCCGCTTGTCTGCGTGGCTGCTGCGTGCCCAGTGGGGCTCGCGTACGACTGGATGTTACTGGGCGCGCTCGGGCGGGGGGTCCCGGTGCCGGGATTGGTCATGGGGCGGTGAAGGGTCGGTCGCCAACGGGCTTACACTCACAAGGGATTCACACGATTACTGAGTTCTAGATTAGAGGGATGATTTGTGTACACTCTACTCCTTTCTATCACTTAGCTTATAGACTCCCGCACCTTCTTCCCCCTCTTTCCCTGGTCAACAGGCCCCCCACATGGTGTCAACCGAAATACATTTAGCTGACGATAGCACCAACGTATTGGTAGTTAGTGTAGTTAGGCGTTCAATGTATTTCTTGCTGTTGATGTGTTTCTTCTCTTTCTTCTCTTGTGTTTCTTTTCTTTTGTTCCCCCATAACCCCTTCCTGTTTGCCGTTTTGTCCTAATAAATGAGGTATGTTGAATGATCACAAAGCGAGTATGTCAGACTCTCAATGTGAAACATTAAAACTGTTCAGACTATCTGGGCACTTAGACTTCCATTCTCCATGTCAAACAGCTGAACAGGACAGGTTAAAAAAAAAAAAAAAAAAAAAAAAAAAATTCAATCCAAAAGGCAAAATCTTTATTCTTTGAACAACTATATAAAACAGTGATTTAGTCACATAAATGAATCAGTGTATCATACATCGGTTTGACGAGCACATCAATGCTGTTACAATTTTTTCCCTGCCAAATCTAATGTAATAAATAAAAGTATCTAAAAACAAACTGTGTCCGTATGTAAAGCAGTTTTTGGAGTTTATTCCATGGATGCCAATGGACAAAAATTGTCAAACTACTGAGGATAAAAAGTGTACGAGTAGATAGAATTGAAAGGATCTGGAATAAAAGCTCAAAAAACTTGGCCAAGGCAAGAAAAATTAATCAGCTTGAAAGGAAGCATTTTTGTCTCGTCATTCTTCCACAATGTACTCTGCTCATCCACTTCTTTGTATTTAAAAAAGATACTGCAGCTTCAAGTATTGTGCCTCATATGTCATAAGTTAACATTTGTTGTGCATATATTTTCATATTTTCAAGCTCTTTTTATCCTTCTGCTGTGAATTGGAATGAGTTTATCGCTAGTTTATCGCTCCCACTTCAAAAGGATTGGACGTCTATGGCCGTCAGTGGCAGCCAATGCTAGGCAACGGAGCTCATTTTAGGGTTAAGGTTTCCTGTTGATTTGTGGGTATTTACGAATTACTTCCTATTGATTTTAGCTCACTTCCTGTACATTTTGGGTCATTTCCTGTTGATTCTGGGGCATTTCCAGGTCACTTCCTGTTCATCAGTCACTTCCTGTGGATTATAGGGCATTTGCAGGCAACGTCCTATTGATTTCAGGTCACTTCCTATTGATTTTGGGGCATTTACAGGCATAAGTGGATTTTAAGGGTGGGCCATATATACATATACAGTGCCTTGCAAAAGTATTCGGCCCCCTTGAATCTTGCAACCTTTCGCCACATTTCAGGCTTCAAACATAAAGATATGAAATTTAATTTTTTTGTCAAGAATCAACAACAAGTGGGACACAATCGTGAAGTGGAACAACATTTATTGGATAATTTAAACTTTTTTAACAAATAAAAAACTGAAAAGTGGGGCGTACAATATTATTCAGCCCCTTTACTTTCAGTGCAGCAAACTCACTCCAAAAGTTCAGTGAGGATCCAATGTTGTCCTAAATGACCGATGATGATAAATAGAATCCACCTGTGTGTAATCAAGTCTCCGTATAAATGCACCTGCTCTGTGATAGTCTCAGGGTTCTGTTTAACCCTTGTGCAGTATATTTTTTTTATACCTCTCGCAGTATTGGGGATGAAGTCTGGCGCCCTCTTGAGGGTGTGATAACAAAGTCATTTCTGAATATTTTTTTACTTGCGACGTCTCAAAATGTTCACTAGCATCAGACCTATCCATACGTATATAGTTTTTATTTATTTATTTATTTTGGATGCCCTCTATGGACAATAAAAGCAATAGTGTGCTATGAACAAAACTAACAATGTTGTATGTAATATATAAAAACAAATCCAAGTAGGAATATTTGATATCAGGTCATTAGAGGCTTGAATATGTTCATAAATTATAACATCAAATTTTTTGGGGAACTCAAAATTTTTTTACAATGGCAATTTCAAAATTTTTACCCCTCTCGCAGTATTGGGGATGAAGTCTGGCGCCCTCTTGAGGGTGTGATAACTAAGTCATTTCTAAATATTTTTTTACTTGCGACATCTCAAAATGTTCATTAGCATCAGACCTATCCATACGTATATAGTTTTTATTTATTTATTTATTTTGGATGCCCTCTATGGACAATAAAAGCAATAGTGTGCTATGAACAAAACTAACAATGTTGTATGTAATATATAAAAACACATCCAAGTAGGAATATTTGATATCAGATAATTAGAGGCTTGAATATGTTCATAAATTATAACATCAATTTTTTTTTGGAACTCAACATTTTTTTATAATGGCAATTTTAACATTTTTACCCCTCTCGCAGTATTGGGGATGAAGTCTGGCGCCCTCTTGAGGGTGTGATAACTAAGTCATTTCTGAATATTTTTTTACTTGCGACATCTCAAAATGTTCACTAGCATCAGACCTATCCATACGTATATAGTTTTTATTTATTTATTTATTTTGGATGCCCTCTATGGACAATAAAAGCAATAGTGTGCTATGAACAAAACTAACAATGTTGTATGTAATATATAAAAACAAATCCAAGTAGGAATATTTGATATCAGGTCATTAGAGGCTTGAATATGTTCATAAATTATAACATCATTTTTTTGGGGGAACTCAAAATTTTTTTACTATGGCAATTTCAAAATTTTTACCCCTCTCGCAGTATTGGGGATGAAGTCTGGCGCCCTCTTGAGGGTGTGATAACTAAGTCATTTCTAAATATTTTTTTACTTGCAACATCTCAAAATGTTCACTAGCATCAGACCTATCCATACGTGTATAGTTTTTATTTATTTATTTATTCTGAATGCCCTCTGTGGACAATAAAAGCAATAGTGTGCTATGAACAAAACTAACGATGTTGTATGTAATATATAAAAACACATCCAAGTAGGAATATTTGATATCAGATAATTAGAGGCTTGAATATGTTCATAAGTTATAACATCAAATTTTTTTTGGAACTCAACATTTTTTTATAATGGCAATTTTAACATTTTTACCCCTCTCGCAGTATTGGGGATGAAGTCTGGCGCCCTCTTGAGGGTGTGATAACCAAGTCATTTCTAAATATTTTTTTACTTGCGACATCTCAAAATGTTCACTAGCATCAGACCTATCCATACATATATAGTTTTAATATATTTATTTATTCTGAATGCCCTCTATGGACAATAAAAGCAATAGTGTGCTATGAACAAAACTAACAATGTTGTATGTAATATATAAAAACAAATCCAAGTAGGAATATTTGATATCAGGTCATTAGAGCTTTGAATATGTTAATTATAACATCAAAATTTATTTGAGGAACTCAACATTTTTAGACAATGGCAATTTCAAAATTTTTACCCCTCTCGCAGTATTGGGGATGAAGCCTTGCGCCCTCTTGAGGGTGTGTAACTAAGTCATTTCTGAATATTTTTTTACTTGTGACATCTGAAAATGAAATGGAAAATTTTTACCCCTCTTGCAGTATTGGAGCCAAAAGTCACTCTTGGAAGTGTGACAACTAAGTCATTTCTGAATATTGTTTTTTTTTTACCTTCAACCACTAAAAATATTCACTGGCATCAGAATAACAGTCAACAAGTCACAACAACTAGAAGAATTTTGAATTAACAGAATCTATATAACTCAAACGCACAACAACAAACTACTGCACTAGAACAACAAACAACTCAACTAGAACAACAAACAACCAGTGAGCTTTTTTTAAAAAAAAAAAACAATTTGCACACTTTTTGGCCATGTTTTTGGCTAAAGAAAATGCCACATTTGCAGCTAATGTTTGATGCCCGTAGTCGGTTAATGCAAAGGCCACATTGCCCACATTTCTGGCTTTGTGGCGTGGCCACCACTGCGGGGTCCACCTGAGTAAAGAGGGTGAATGCATTGAAGAGAGACAGATCCAGCATATGATATGATATGGACATTGGCCATCGTAATGTCCTCCAGCAGCAAGAATATGTGGCAGATGCCTGCAAATAACACACACACACACAAAAAAACACATCAGATGATGTCAGATGACCAGAGAGCTTTGATGCAAAGTTTTGAAAAAGACATAACATATGCTTACCTGGTCCAAGTGATCGACTGCCGCTTTACACAGATCGTAGTCCAAAATAATCTTGGGCTTTTTTTTTTAGACAATCTGCTGGATAATGTCGTCCGGGCAAAACAGATTGACAGTAGTCTCGGGGCTACTGATCCTGGCAATTGCAAAAAGCGTTGGGCCAGGCAATAGAATAGGGGGCAGGTTGAAGTGCCTCGAAACTTCATTTGTAGAGGACCACACAATTTCTTGGTTTTTGGCAAGCCATGGAGTGCTGACCTGATTCTGTTGTTGTTGCTCCTCTGCTGCTTCTGCTGTAACCTCCTCAAAATCCTAATCATCATCCTCTTCCTCCTCTCCTACAAGTGGCTCAAAATCTTCATCATAGTCTTGTGACACATCATCCTTTTCATCCATTGAGTCTGTGGGACATTCCTCCTCCAACACCATTTTTCTTGCCTCCTGAAGAAAAAATATTCTCGCCATCTCTGCTCACCAGCAGTCACAGGGAGTAAAATGGCCTTTGAGTAGTGATGGGACGAAATGAGCCGAGGTTCCGAAGCTTGTGTCGAGTAATGGGAGGGGGGTTTCCACGAAGCTTGTAGCGAGGCACGCTTCATTTCGGCAAAACCCGGAAATGATGACGTGGGAAGCCTTGCCGGCGGCCGGCGGCCGGCTGAATCTCGTGAGTGCTTCGGAAGTGATCCAACGTTTGGCGCACATTGCAAAAACAGGACAGACTACGGTATAAATTGGTTGAAAACGCAATGGCGATCGCCTGTTATCGCACATTTTGTGGATTTCGGGCTCCTGTACTTGTTACATCTGTGCGCAACAGTGCAACCAGTGCAATCTTTTTTCGAGCCTTGTCCTTTGCTTGCGATGGAACCTGCGCGAAAAGAGCGATCCTCCCCTGTATGGGAACATTTTGATTTGATTGCTTTCAATAAGGTAAGGGAAAAAAACTACTTTAATATAAATGTGAGTGTGTGTGTGTACCTATCTGAACCAAACATCTACAGAATGAACAATCCATTAGTGTACTGGGAGGCACAAAATAATACCTACCCAAATTTATATAAACTGGCACTCACATTTCTCTGCACCCCAGCTTCATCTGTGCCTTGTGAAAGAATATTTTCTAAAGCTGGTGAAATATTTTCCCAAAAAAAAAGAAACTGTTTAAAGCCAGCCACTGTGGGAAAGCTATTATTTCTAAATAAAAATGAATAACAAATTACCCTTAGCACTTGTTGTATTTTGTTCACATACTAAATTACTAACACAAGCACATTCATATCTTTGTCTTAAGCAAATAGCCATTGAATTCTTAACAATGTTGACGTCTTGGGCTTCTAGACCACTTGATGGCGCCATAGGGTAAATGAAGTACCATGAAGCTTTGCTACATGTGCAAACCAATTGGCTGCAAAGCTTCATTGCTTCATGAGGCTTCATTTGGCCATCACTACCTTTGAGCCGTTGGACCCCATATAAAGTTGTTTACAAACGTGACCATTCACTGAGCCAATGGGAGGAGGAAAAAGTAAAACATTCTACCAATAAGAGTTGAGATTCAATAAACAACTGCATTTTGAATTCTCAAAATGTGTCACATCAAACACCTTTTTGCGCCCTGCAGACAAGGTGCTTTGAAGTGCATTCAAAGCCGCCTTCTGCAGACCTCTGCACGCAAAAGTACAAGCACACACATACGCACACGCTCGGCGACGTGAGAGTGCGCGTGCATGTACAAACGCACACGATTTCTCCCACAGTCGCGTCATAAAGTCAAACGTCACAAAAGTCAACTCATACTGTCCCATTGAACAGGCAAAGTGCGCGCGCACACACACACACATACCCACATACGCGCGTGCACACCCCCACCCTCACACGCGCGTGCACACACCCACTCACACACAAGTGTTCGTGAGTCCACACACTGGCCCGTTCGATCAAAGCTCAACATGAAAACTTGTTTTTTTGGTAGTAAGTAAATGCGTTTGACAATGAGGGATCAATCAAGAAAAATGATAAATAATAGTCTAGTGTCCCCTGCTGGATTTTTTGTTTTTAAGATATTCATCCAGGATCCGTTACAATCTCGTGTCAGTTGACACCCCGCTGAAGCCATAAATTGTGTAATCGTGGGAAATGCACTTTCACACACCAGGTGGCAGTGCATCAAAAAACATGAGAAATTGGGATTTATAATGGGAGTCAATGGGGACGAAAGTTGGCGTAATACTCTCTGCGTCACAAAAAAGTAGGCCTCCCACATATAATAATGACAATACCAATTTTGAAATTGTGGATGGTGCCATTTTGAAGGTAAACATGTTTTGACATTTTTTGACAATTTTCAGCCCTCTAGCTTATTTTTTGATATGCTTTATATATGATAATATGATGAGTAACAAAGCAAAACGCCAGGATTTGGCGCAATACTGCACAAGGGTTAAAGTGCAGAGAGCATTATGAAAACCAAGGAACACACCAGGCAGGTCCCAGATACTGTTGTGGAGAAGTTTAAAGCCGGATTTGGATACAAAAAGATTTCCCAAGCTTTAAACATCTCAAGCAGCACTGTGCAAGCCATCATATTGAAATGGAAGGAGCATCAGACCACTGCAAATCTACCAAGACCCGGCCGTCCTTCCAAACTTTCTTCTCAAACAAGGAGAAAACTGATCAGAGATGCAGCCAAGAGGCCCATGATCACTCTAGATGAACTGCAGAGATCTACAGCTGAGGTGGGAGAGTCTGTCCATAGGACAACAATCAGTCGTACACTGTACAAATCTGGCCTTTATGGAAGAGTGGCAAGAAGAAAGCCATTTCTCAAAGATATCCACAAAAAGTCTCGTTTAAAGTTTGCCACAAGCCACCTGGGAGACACACCAAACATGTGGAAGAAGGTGCTCTGGTCAGATGAAACCAAAATTGAACTTTTTGGCCACAATGCAAAACGATATGTTTGGCGTAAAAGCAACACAGCTCATCACCCTGAACACACCATCCCCACTGTCAAACATGGTGGTGGCAGCATCATGGTTTGGGCCTGCTTTTCTTCAGCAGGGACAGGGAAGATGGTTAAAATTGACGGGAAGATGGATGCAGCCAAATACAGGAACATTCTGGAAGAAGACCTGTTGGTATCTGCACAAGACCTGAGACTGGGACGGAGATTTATCTTCCAACAGGACAATGATCCAAAACATAAAGCCAAATCTACAATGGAATGGTTAAAAAATAAACGTATCCAGGTGTTAGAATGGCCAAGTCAAAGTCCAGACCTGAATCCAATCGAGAATCTGTGGAAAGAGCTGAAGACTGCTGTTCACAAACACTCTCCATCCAACCTCACTGAGCTCGAGCTGTTTTGCAAGGAAGAATGGGCAAGAATGTCAGTCTCTCGATGTGCAAAACTGATAGAAACATACCCCAAGCGACTTGCAGCTGTAATTGGAGCAAAAGGTGGCGCTACAAAGTATTAACGCAAGGGGGCCGAATAATATTGCACGCCCCACTTTTTAGTTTTTTATTTGTTAAAAAAGTTTAAATTATCCAATAAATGTTGTTCCACTTCACGATTGTGTCCCACTTGTTTATTCTTGACAAAAAAATTACAATTTTATATCTTTATGTTTGAAGCCTGAAATGTGACGAAAGGTTGCAAGGTTCAAGGGGGCCGAATACTTTTGCAAGGCACTGTATTTTAAGTAGGAGCGCCTGCCCAGTTGTTAAGAACTTTTTACGATAAATACGTATATAATGGCAACTGTTGACTTCAGTTGGAGCTTTGTACTGGCGTGATCTGGAAAATCTCGTTTGGTGTCGCATTGTTGCGCTAGCGATGATTATAAACCTATAGAGCAAAGTTTGATTTAGCCTCGTCTCCCGGTGTAGGCTCACACCGGTACTCGCTAATAGGGTAGCTATCAGTGAGCTAAGCCGCGCTAGGCATTATGGGAAACGTAGTTTTGAACTGCTGTGTTTGGAAACATGCTGGTTGAATAGTTTGTCAGTTTATTTTGGTTATTGTTTGCGTCAATCTAGAACATTGAATGAGAATAAAAATTGAGAGTGAATAACAAATTCTCAACGACAATTGTCGTGGTATTAATTTATAAAAATGTTCATGTGGCACAAGCCCACTGTGTGTCTGCATTGACTGTACTATATTTCCACGGGTCTGCACAATATTTTATATATCTATACTATATGGCTTCTTTTTTTTTTTTTTTTTTTTAAACTGAATTTTTCTGTTCAGACGGAGGAGGCACACTTTAAATATATTAAAGTCATATAGGCATCTTTGAGTGAACTTATAGTAAAATTCAAGTACCTTGAGGCCGGGCCGACTGTCCTCTTTTTTTGGAAATCAAAATATGGTCACCCAAATGTTGATGAACTCGGGAAGAATGCAAGACTGCTTTCTTTGATGTTCCTGATGACTTCATCAATAAATTGTATGAATCCTTGCCGAACTGCATGGATGCAGTGCTTCAAACCCATGGAAGTTATACAAAATATGAAATTTGGATGTCACAGCACCACTACTTAATTTGTTTATGTTATTTAACATATTTTTGGATTTGAAGTACATTTTTTGTTCAATTTTCACACTACTTTCTGTCGGCGACAAAACTTTTGTGTTGTCAAAATTTGATCTTTATGTCTTCATTAAATGATAAATCTTTTTTCAGTGAAACAAATATATTTTTGTACATTCAACATCATTTGGCAGGGTATTAGCTTTCATATGAGCCATTTCTGAAACCAAATGAATAATCAAAAGTCAGGCTATTAACAATTGTTTCTACAAAACGGATAACCGACAAGACTTTTGTCACGGACTGTATATAAAGCAGTTTTGTCATTTTTTTTTTCATCCACTTCTTTGTATTATTTTTTTTGGTATTTTAAAAAAGATACTGCGTAGATACTAAGTAATAAGTATTGTGCCTCATATGTGTCGTCCATATATTTTCATATTTACTTTGTGCTGCTTTTTTTAACAAGCAAAATCCCTGAGGTTTCAACGGAACCAGTGAAGAAAAAAAAATGGCCGTCAGATTAACTTTCTAAACAGAATTCTGACTTGAAAGCATACTTTCAAAAGTCTATATAGTATCGCATAAAGCTCTTTTTATCCTGCTGTGAATTGGAATGAGTTTATCACTAGAAGACGTCCAATCCATTTGAAATGGGAGGGTGGCAGCGAATGAACGGATGATCATTGACAGCGGATTGGACATCTATGGCCGTCAGTGGCAGCCAATGCTAGGCAATGGAGCTTATTTTGGGGTTAGGGTTTCCTGTTGATTTGGGTATTTGTGTGTGGGTATTTACGAATAACTTTCTCGTGATTTTGGCTGACTACCTGTACATTTTGGGTAATTTCCTGTTGATTCTTGGGCAGTTCCAGGTCACTTCCTGTTCTTTTGTCACTTCCTGTTGATTATAAGGCATTTGCAGGCAACATCCTATTGATTTCAGGTCACTTCCTATTGATTTTGGGGCATTTCCAGGTCACTTCCTGTTGATTTTGGCTCCCTTCCTGTACATTTTGGATCATTTCCTGTTGATTTTGGGTCATTTCCAGGTCACTTCCTGTTCATCAGTCACTTCCTGTTAATTTTGGGGCATTTGCAGGCAACGTCCTATTGATTTCACGTCACTTCCTATTGATTTTGGGGCATTTACAGGTCTATTCCTATTGATTTTGGCTCCCTTCCTGAAGATTGTGGGTCATTTCCTGTTGATTTTGGGGCATTTCCACGTCACTTCCTGTTAATTTTGGGGCATTCACAGGTCACTTCCTATTGATTTTGTCCCCCTTCCTGTACATTTTGGGTCATTGCCTGTTGATTACTGGGCATTTGCGGGTAACGTCCTAGTGACTTCGGGTCACTCCTTGCTGATTTTGGGGCATTTACAGATTCTGTTGATTTTGGGCTGCTGAAAGGGAAGGGACTCAAGACCGTCCCCAAATGAATAGGAAGTGACTCAAAATCAACAGGAAGTAACCTGTAAATGCCCTAAAATCAACAGGAAGTGGCCGTTAAATGCCCACAAAACATGCTCTGGTTTCAGTGCCATTGAGCTAACGTAGACACAATTCTAAAGATTTTGCTAGCAAACTGTTGCTTTTTAAAACAGTGGCACGTTTTTTAAAACAATGACACCTTTTTAAAGTCATCGATTCTTGGCGATAGCATATTGATTTTGGGCCACAAAATATCAGGATGTATCACTTTTTTGATATATTGTCACACCTCTAAGATACATACAGTGTACATACAGTACTAGGCCCAACCGTAACCCTACATTAGTGCCATATAGATGGATACTGAAAGAGGTACTGACTGGTTGTTCCATTTGGTTTGAAGCCGCCCGTCTTCAATAAGACTTCAGTGGCTGTTAACATTTGTGTTCATACAAAAAACTGCATAGGTCTTGTAGTCGCATCATTCGTAGTAATGTTCATTTTTGGCAGATTTTTAAGTGAGTCTATTCTTATTACATTGGTGGGTTTAACAGCGGTTCACTGCTGTCTTTTGACATTCAAATCTTGTTACGTTGGCTGAAATGTTCAAAGACTCCATTAGTGCTGCAACGATTAGAAAAAAATATTCGACTTAAATTTTGTTGCTTCGAGTATTCGTTTAATTAAAGTGTCGTTGTAATGGTTTATTTTGGAAGTGTTTGCATTTAGTTTTATTGATTAGGGTGGATACAATGCCATTTGGTCTGCCTCTTTTCACATGGCTGAATTCAACTGCTCCCTGTTAAGACCAACGTAAGCTAAGTTTTTGTTTGAGCTAATGTTTTTTTAATGCATTCATAATTTAGTTTATAGGTATATTCAGTCGCTTTCTGTGTCTGAACCATTTGTTAAGAGCATTGTAAAAAAAAAAAAAAACTAGCATTTTAAGCATTTTATAGCATTTAAGCTAGCGTACTTTTTCTGTGCAAGCTAGCTAGTTGTTTTGCTGTACATAGATCCTCATTTTAAAAAATAAAAAAATACTGTTTGAGGCTGAGCTGAGGTATTTTAATTTTTCATGTTTCTATCCGATTACTCGATTATTCGAACTAACTAGTCCATCGATTAATCAACTACTAAAATATTCGATAGCTGCAGCCCTAGACTCCATAAGGCTTTAGGTTCACTTCAAGTTGTAGGATAAAACTCAAGTAAAAATGGTGTTTTGGTGTTTTTTTTTTTTTTTTCTACATCTATCAGTCGAATCGCTCTCGCACAAGCCTCATGAGTTTCTTTTTGCCCTTGTGGAGCTGCTTGAGTTTGTCGATGAACTCTGTAAACTGCACGTGGCTGTCGTGGGCCATTAGGAAGGTGTCGCGCGCCTTGCTGAGGAACTCGATGAACTTGCCGTAGCGTCCCGGGGTGATGTGCGTGAGGCGCAAATGCGCGGTGTTGATATAGGCGTCCACGGTGGCGTCCAGCAGGTCCCGTAGCTGCGCTTTGTCCAGGGAGATAGGCTCGCTCGCGTTCCTTCGACTGTCCGGCACGGCTAGGCCGGGAGCGGTTGGCGTACACCGGCCCAGAATGTCCGACAGCACCGTGGCGCACTTGACGTTCTTCATTACCAACGGGATGACTGCCGTCAGTTCGGTCTTGCCCAACGAGTGGCTGAGAGAGCAGGCCCACAGGACGTGGTTGATGGCCGGGTCCGTATCCTGGTTGTAGTTGAGGTTCAGCTGAGTTATAGCCAAGGTGGCAAGCTTGTATGCCCGCACCGGGTAGTCGCGTTTTTCCATGTAGCGCGCAATCCTGAACAGATTCATGTAGCTCATGCCCGCCGAGGCGGCATCTAGCACGATCCCGTAGGCCGTCTCGAAAGCTGTGTGGTCCTTCTCACACAGCTTTAGGGCCAACAGGGCGCAGTTCTCCGGGTCCTTGACTGCGCACTGCAGCGCCAGGGTGCGCGCCGAGTTTGCCAAGTTCTCCTGCTGCCGAGAGTCTAAGTCGAGGTGCGCCGAGGTGCTGTAAAACACAACGTCAACAGCCACCTCCTTGGTGGCCTCTTTGGGGGTAAACAGGGTCTCCCAGCCTTGCATGATGCTCTCCAGCGCAGACACACCTGCGACACATGAATGAGAATGGATTTTTGTTATTTTCTTGTGTTAGCATAGGATTTAGTTTACGTGGGAGACAATTGGCACACCCAGAGATCACTTGCATCCAAAGCTCTTTTCAGGCATACAGCAAAGTCCGGTAATGTTCCGGTATTTACCCGTGTCGCACTCATGTCAGAAGGCAATTACCCAGATACAGTACGGCAAATAAGTATTTTGTCAACCACCAATTGTGCAAGTTCTCCGACTTGAAAAGCTTAGAGAGGCCTGTAATTGTCAACATGGGTAAACCTCAACCATGAGAGAAAAAAAAAAACAGAAAATCACATTGTTTGATTTTTAAAGAATTTATTTCCAAATTAGAGTGGAAAATAAGTATTTGGTCACCTACAAACAAGCAAGATTTCTGGCTGTCTAACGAGGTCTAACTTCTTCTAACGAGGCTTCACTCGTTACCTGTATTAATGGCACCTGTTTTAACTCATTATCGGTATAAAAGACACCTGTCCACAAACTCAGTCAGTCACACTCCAAACGCCACTATGGCCAAGATCAAAGAGCTGTCGAAGGACACCAGAGACAAAATTGAAGACCTGCACCAGGCTGGGAGAACTCTCTGAAGAATTTGCAATAGGTAAAACGCTTGGTGTAAAGAAATCAACTGTGGGAGCAATTATTAGAAAATGGAAGACATACAGTGGGGAGAACAAGTATTTGATACACTGCCAATGGGTTTTCCCATTGGCAGTGTATCAAATACTTGTTCTCCCCACTGTACAAGACCAATGATAATCTCCCTCGATCTGGAGCTCTATGCAAGATCTCACCCCGTGGCGTCAAAATGATAACAAGAACGGTGAGCATAAATCCCTGAACCACACGGGGGGACCTAGTGAGTGACCTACAGAGAGCTGGGACCACAGTAACAAAGGCTACTATCAGTAACACAACGCGCCGCCAGGGACTCAAATCCTGCACTGCCAGACGTGTCCCCCTGCTGAAGCCAGTACACGTTCAAGCCCGTCTGCGGTTTGCTAGAGAGCATTTGGATGATCCAGAAGAGGACTGGGAGAATGTGTTATGGTCAGATGAAACCAAAATAGAACCTTTTGGTAGAAACACAGGTTCTCGTGTTTGGAGGAGAAAGAATACTGAATTGCATCCGAAGAACACCATACCCACTGTGAAGCATGGGGGTGGAAACATCATGCTTTGGGGCAGTTTTTCTGCAAAGGGACCAGGACGACTGATCTGCGTAAAGGAAAGAATGAATGGGGCTATGTATTGAGAGATTTTGAGTGAAAATCTCCTTCCATCAGCAAAGGCATTAAAGATGAGACGTGGCTGGGTCTTTCAGCATGACAATGATCCCAAACACACAGCCAGGGCAACAAAAGAGTGGCTTCGGGAGAAGCATTTCAAGGTCCTAGACTGGCCTAGCATGTCTCCAGATCTCAACCCCATAGAGGGAGTTGAAAGTCCGTGTTGCCCAACGACAGCCCCAAAACATCACTGCTCTAGAGGAGATCTGCATGGAGGAATGGGCCAAAATACCAGCAACAGTGTGTGAAAAGCTTGTAAAGAGTTACAGAAAACATTTGGTCTCCGTTATTGCCAACAAAGGGTACACAACAAAGTATTGAGATGAACTTTTGGTATTGACCAAATACTTATTTTCCACCATGATTAGCAAATAAATTCTTTAAAAATCAAACAATGTGATTTTCTGTTGTTTTTTTCCCACATTCTGTCTCTCATGGTTGAGGTTTACCCATGTTGAGAATTGCAGGCCTCTCTAATATTTTCAAGGGGGAGAACTTGCACAATTAGTGGTTGACTAAATACTTATTTGCCCCACTGTATCAGCGACTTCACAGTGAACACACAAGAAATCTAGAAAACACACCATGAGCACACCAGGGAACGCACCAGTAAGTGTCCAAGGAGCGTGCCCAGAGTGTTTACCCGTGAGATAACATGCACAGGAGTCCCCACTGTGCACATTTCAGGGAGTATACCAGAGTTTTCTCAGTGAATACACCAAAGAGTTTCCAAGGAATGGACAAAAGCTCACAAATGTCCTCCGTTTTTTAAAATGTCAACTTACCGACTGCAGTGGCGCACCTGACGAACCAGCGCACCTTCGCTCTTCTTTGCCAATGGAAAGTAGGCAGTGTCATTCTCATCACCTGCCAAAAGGCGTGAATTAGCAACGGATAATTTATGCAGCGGTTTCGTACCTGAAAAAAAATGCTCTCACCTGGAGGCCCAGCTCCAGAGACACTTTAAGCACCGTCAGATCCGGCCGGCCGTCAGTGAAAGCTATGTTGTAGGCGTGCTGGGCCAGCTTGAATATGTGCGAAGAGGAGTGGATGTTCTTCTGGATGGATTCCAGAACTGTTTGCAGTTTACAAGTCTTGCCTGATGACAAATCTATGTTGTAGGATGACACAATGGGGTCTCGAGCCTTATTATTTCAATTTCAAACAGGAAAGCTATTTTGTTAGCCGTACAACTTACCCCTGGCAGCAGTTAGCATAGCAGACGCCAGTTCGCACTGTTTCGACTCGATGTGGCTCAACGTGAACCAGCGTGGGTAACGATTGTCCTCCGACACCATATCACGCGACCGTGACAGGTCGCCGGAAGCCATGCTGGACTCCAGGACCGGTAGTCTGGAACAAACAAAGCGACATAATCAACAAAAGGCCCTTAGTAACTTTTGTAAGTGTACTGTACAGTCGTTCCTGGAACCAAAGGGAGCTGATCAACTACAACCCCTAGCAAAAACTATCGAAACAACACTCTAGGACGAGCACTCGCTCAGACATTTTATTATTTAGATCAAAATCAGATAAAATGCTTGAAAAAAAGTATGAATTAGTTCAAAAGTGCAACTCTTTAGCATTCAGAAACCCCAAAAGAAACGAATAAAAAACATTGTGGTGGTCAGTAAATTTTACTTTTATAGAGCAAGTGGAAATGAATATACAGTGGGGCAAATAAGTATTTAGTCAACCACCAATTGTGCAAGTTCTCCTACTTCAAAAGATAGAGAGGCCGGTAATTGTCAGCATGGGTAAACCTCAACCATGAGAGACAGAATGTGGGGAAAAAACAGAAAATCACATTTTTTTGATTTTTAAAGAATTTATTTCCAATTTAGAGTGGAAATTAAGTATTTAGTCACCAACAAACAAGCAAGATTTCTGGCTGTCAAAGAGGTCTAACTTCTTCTAACGAGGTTCCACTTGTTACATGTATTAATGGCACCTGTTTTAACTGATTATCGGTATAAAAGACACCTGTCCACAACTAGGGTTGTTCCGATCATGTTTTTTTGCTCCCGATCCGATTGCTTTTTTTTTGCTCCCGATTCAATTCCAATCATTCCCGATAATTTTTCCCGATCAAATACATTTTGGCAATGCATTAAGAAAAAAATGAATAAAACTCGGATGAATATATACATTCAACGTACAGTACATAAGTACTGTATTTGCTTATTATGACAATACATCCTCAAGATGGCATTTACATTATTAACATTCTTTCTGTGAGAGGGATCCACGGATAGAAAGACTTGTGACTTTGTATATTGTGACTAATTATTGCCATCTAGTGTATTTTTTGAGCTTTCAGTAAATGATACTGTAGCCATGCCCAAATGCATGATGGGAAGTGGAACCATGATTGTGCGTAATGCTACCAATTGATATATCTTCTCTGCGTTGGGAAAACACATAAGATGTTAAGAAAAAGATCAAATGCTACCTTGCTCCCCACATTTTTTCCCATGATATTTCTAATCGCAGGGAGAGGGATTGTAAGGCTTTAGCCAATTAAAAAAAAAAAGGCTCCAAAGGCTGCCAAAATTCACTCTACTCATTTTACGCTGCCTTTTATCTCTCTATATAGGTAAAACAGCGCCATTACAGATTGAGCGCGACAATGCGTGAGTGGCTCATGCAACGCATGCATTAATTGCGTTAAATATTTTTACATTTGTAAAAAAATTAATTACTGCCGTTATCGGGATAAATTTGATAACCCTACCTTAAGCCTAAACTAAAGACTCTGGATGAGTGTAACATATTATGTCTGTAACGTTAAATACAATTAGAAAACGATTTAATAAAAAAAAAAAAATATATATATATATATATATATATATATTATAAAAAAAGGCATGGCCGATATTTTTTTGCCGATTTCGATACTTTGAAAATTACGTGATCGGGATGCCGATCGATCCGGACATCTCTAATTAAAATAAAACAACATTTTTGCCTTAGAAGGCATTTAATGATAGCAATTATTTTACATTCACGTGAGTATGGAGTAATTTAGTACAAAGAGGGAGGAAAAATGTATATGTTAAGAAAAGAGAAACATGATTTCAGTACAGTGGAAATTGGTATCTGGAGGCAAAAATGGTATCGGTGCAATGCTAGTCTAAACACATGATATTTTAAAGATGTTTCCTGCTGTCTGTATGTTCTCCACTTACCTCATGGCCCTCAGTGCAATCTTGTAGGCCAGCTCAGGTTCAGAACTTAGCAGCGACGTGAAGAGTAATTTAGCTAAGTTGTGCATGGGGACACTCTCTCTATCCACCAACTCGCCTAGACCGCTATAAGGACCAGCTAGAATAAGACAGAAAACACGCATGTTCAGAATCTCCATTTCATTATTTCTGAAATTTCAATTTCAGAGCGAGTTCCGTATAGGAGAACTTGACTAACCCTCCAGCAAGATCTCCGCCTGGTTGCGGAAAACGTCGACCAGCCCGTACGACGCAAACTCCGACAGCTTGGCCAGCAGCTGCTCCTCGTTGCGAGACACTTTCTCCTGCGCGTAAAGACCGTCGGGCATGACCCTCTGCTGTCCCAGGCCGATCAGCGCCACCTCCGCAGCGAGCTCCTCCGTGTCCTCTACATCCAGGAACTCATCGTGAAGAATCTCCATCAGGGTGCTGTAGAGGGTCCCCACGGGGTCTAACGGGTGTCCCACCCAACCCTCCAGGTTGGTGACAGACGTCACACACTCGCGGAGCACCTCTGTGCATAAACAAAGCATGTTAAATGTCACTATGGTTATTTTATTGAATGATGAGTTCTTTATAACTAGACCAATTAGAGCTTTAATTAAAATATTATTCATATTTACTAAGGGTGTAACGTGGACGTATTGAACCGTTTCGGTTCGGTTCAGTTACATACCATTTTGCATTTATACACTTTTTACCTTCATACAATTAGCACATGCGAAGCGCTACGAATGGAACCAACTGTGGGTGTTTCGAAGTTTACAGTTTAGCTTCTTTATTTATAATTTTAAGATTTTTTAATTGCTACAATTATCGTATTGGCCCGAATATAAGACGGCCCTGATTATAAGACGACCCCCTCTTTTTCAAGACTCAAGCTTGAAAAAAAGACTTTTTGAACACCAAATTAATTTTGATACAGAAAATAATTACAGTACACCCGAAACAAATGATTGTCACAATATATTTGAGAGAAAAAGCATGTTTTGCCTCATTCAAATCTTAATATCTGAACATTTAAATATGTAAACTAAAGTGCAATCACATTCGTAAAAGGATGGCTTCTGGTTTTTGAAATATAAATAAACCAATCTATTGTGATAAAACAACAAAATTGCAATAACTGCATTAACCATCAAAGTGAAGTCTAACTAACTTTAGTAGGGCTGCAGCTATTGATTATTTTAGTAGTCGATTAATCGATGAACTAGTTAGTTCGAATAATCGGATAAGGAACATGAAAAATGAAAATACCTGAGCTGAGCCTAAAAACGATATTTTTTTAAAAAAAAAGGATCTATGTACAACAAAAGAACAATTGGCTAACTTACATAGCAAAAGTCAGCTAGCTTAGATGCTATAAAAAGCAATTTATTTATTTTTTTTAACAATGCTCTTAACAAATGGTTCAGATATATGTATATTCCCACAAAAACGGCTAAATATATCTATAAACTAAATTATGAATGCATTAAAAAACAGTACCTCAAACAACTTCGCTTATGTTGGTCTTAAAGAGCATACGACAGGAGAAAAAAAGTCTTAAATAGCATTATTATGTGAATTAGAATCATATTTTGAGACGATTCGACTATATACAACAATTTAGCAAAGAGCAGATGACGAGAAATTAGTCTTTTAATTTGCCGGTTAGCCACGCCTACCTTTATAGGGCTCTAGCGTCCCCAACAGGTGGATGACGTCAGCGGAGTCACGATTTTATCTGATTTAGTATGCAGCCCATTGAGAGGAATTTGAATTCTTTTAAAGCCGATCAATCAATTAAAATATGAAATGGATTGAACGTCCATAGGTGTTTTCAATAGCAATCCCCACCCTTAAAAAAACAACATATAAATAACAAGCACCGACCTTTCTTATGAGCGCGGAAAAACTCCAGCTGTTTGTGCTGCTGCCGTCGTATCGTGTTGACCACAGCCACGGCCAGCCGAAACGCCTCCTCGGGGTAGCCGTGAGAGCGCAGGGCATCCACGCGGGCGCACGCCGTGGGGACGTGTTCTGAAAATCAGAAACGGAATATTCTTTATTGACCGCGGATGTTAAAATACAAAAATATACATCATTTATTACAACAATACAATACATACAACAATCCGATGAGTAAATTAGGTGACAACTATTTTGTTAGACGATGAATCGTTTAAGGACATTGTGAACCTCGGAATTGGATGCCATTGACGGCGATTGACAAGCAATCCACTGGCAGCGATCAAACGATGCCGCAATTGACAATGAAAGAGAAATTGGTCAATCAATAATACCCATTTTTGATTTTTTTTAACTTCATTTATATATTTATTTCAGTGTTGTTTTCTAAATGTAACTCATAGCATTCTCATTCACGTTAGTATTAGGCTAATGCTAACGGCGAGCGTCCTCTTCCCATGGGCAACTTTTTTTCTTTTTTTTTTTTTTTTTTACATACAATTTTTGGTGTCCAAGTGAGTATAATTAATCAAAAATAATGTACCGTTTTCCTGCTGAGCGTGGAGCGTGTACAGTATATCCATCAAATTGGCGTTGTCCTTGTAGATGCTACAATATGTGCATGTCTGTCAATGTTTATTCGAAATACAGTAGTTGGAAACCTTTATTTCAAAGTCAGCAAACCAGCCGGATGTCTGTCATTTTGGAGCTGAAGCTTGCTGTCTAGCTAGGACTTAGCTCCAACATTTTGGTGAGGTAAGTTCAATTACATATAATTAATCCTGGGCGATATGACAAAAATTGATGTCACGGCAAAACATTTTCTTATCAGTCGATATCGATAATTATCACAATCATTTTTTTTTAGAGATGCGATCGATCGGGTCCGATCACGTCATTTTCAAAGTATCAGAATCGGCAAAAAAATATCGGACATGCCGTTTTTTAATATACTGTATATATATATTTTTTTAATTAAATAGTTTTCTAATTGTATTTAACGTTACAGACATAATATGTTACACTCATCCAGAGTCTTTAGTTTAGGCTTAAGGTAGAGTTATCAAATGTATCCCGATAACGTCGGTAATAATTTTTTAAAAAATGTATCACGTTAAAATATTTAACCCAATGAATGCATGCGCTGCACGACCCACTCACGCATTGTCGCGCTCCATCTGTGACGGCGCCGTTTTACCTACATAGAGAGCTAAAAGGCAGCGTAAAATGAGTAGAGTGAATTTTGGCAGCCTTTGGAGCCTTGTTTTAATAGGCTAAAGCCTTACAGTCCCTCTCCCTACGATTAGAAATATCGTGGGAAGCAATGTGGTGAAGCAAGGTAATAATTGATCGTTTTCTTAACACCTTATGTTATTTCCCAACGCAGAGAAGATATATCAATTGGTAGCACTACGCACAGTCATGGTTGCACTTCCCATCATGCATTTGGGCATGGCTACAGTATCATTTACATATAAATACGTTCAATTTTTAATTGCTTCAGTGTTTCCCGTGTGTGAAATGAAATAAACGATGCTCTCGCCATCTACCAAACATGCAATGCAGAAATTCCACGAGGCGTAAATAAAGCGTCCTCATTGAACACCACTAACCCAGCAGCCATTTAAAAATGCATCACGAAGATTTCTGGGACGAATACGAATAGCTGCTGCTAGCACGAATGCTAAAGCTATTGTAAACACAAATAAACTATAAAGGAAGCTATGGGGCTTGTGACGATACAGAGATGCTGCGGTCCTCCCGGAGTCGGGTTGTTTGGGAATGCAGCCCGAAGCGGGTGGTACAATCAGTCGTACACTGCACAAATCTGGCCTTTATGGAAGAGTGGCAAGAAGAAAGCCATTTCTCCAAGATATCGATAAAAAGTCTCGTTTAAAGTTTGCCACAAGCCATCTGGGAGACACACCAAACATGTGGAAGAAGGTGCTCTGGTCAGATGAAACCAAAATTTAACTTTTTGGCCACAATGCAAAACGATATGTTTGGCGTAAAAGCAACACAGCTCATCACCCTGAACACACCATCCCCACTGTCAAACATGGTGGCAGCAGCATCATGGTTTGGGCCTGCTTTTCTTCAGCAGGGACAGGGAAGATGGTTAAAATTGACGGGAAGATGGATGCAGCCAAATACAGGGACATTCTGGAAGAAAACCTGTTGGTATCTGCACAAGACCTGAGACTGGGACGGAGATTCATCTTCCAACAGGACAATGATCCAAAACATAAAGCCAAATCTACAATGGAATGGTTAAAAAATAAACGTATCCAGGTGTTAGAATGGCCAAGTCCAAGTCCAGACCTGAATCCAATCGAGAATCTGTGGAAAGAGCTGAAGACTGCTGTTCACAAACACTCTCCATCCAACCTCACTGAGCTCGAGCTGTTTTGCAAGGAAGAATGGGCAAGAATGTCAGTCTCTCGATGTGCAAAACTGATAGAAATATACCCCAAGCGACTTGCAGCTGTAATTGGAGCAAAAGGTGGCGCTACAAAGTATTAACGCAAGGGGGCCGAATAATATTGCATGCCCCACTTTTCAGTTTTTTATTTGTTAAAAAAGTTTAAATTATCCAATAAAATTTGTTCCACTTCACGATTGTGTCCCACTTGTTGTTGATTCTTGACAAAAAATTAAAATTTTATATCTTTATGTTTGAAGCCTGAAATGTGGCGAAAGGTTGCAAGGCTCAAGGGGGCCAAATACTTTTGCAAGGCACTGTAAATGAATAGATACATTTCTATGCATTTTAAGAGTTTTGGGGATGTCCCTTTTTTTCTCTGCCTGTACAGCTTTGGGCGTGAGGGGGAGTCCCATATTTCTTATTTCTTAAAGGTGGCAACCTTACCGATAGTCGACAAGTAGCTGTCTTCCGACATAGCCCGCCGGTCCGGCAGGCCGCCGCCGCCTCACCCTAAGCGGGCAGAGCAGAACCATGCACCGAATACGCCACAGCGAGCCGGCCGGGGCGGGCGGATATCCGGTACAAATTTAGCTGCCGCCGCCACTCCAGTTCAAGACAGAGGCTTGGCGCGGGTGCTAATTTGGCAGCCGGAGGGACTGAAGGGCACAGGCGGGAGTAAATTCCCGAATAACCCGATAGCCAAACCCCTGGATGAAAAAATAATGCAGTTTACACGACCACGATTTTTCGTGAAAGACCTGCCGATCGCATCAGTTTTACCACGGATATTTGGACAAGTGATGTCAAGTAAGCGTGTTTATCATGACGGCACAGTGGTTAGTTGATAATTGTAACATGCACCAAACCACACAAAGAAGTCATCCAGTCAGTAATGCATTCAGTACGCTTTAAATTTATGACGTCTTAATCAGATCATTCTTCTTAAATCTAGTCAAATAATTTTCCCCATCTTGTTTGAGTGTTGAAGACTAGTTAACAGATGAATGCGCCAGATTATTCTACTTACTTTAACTAAATATTGCCATTTGTTCTTAAGCCCAAACATCTAAAAAATAAGGTCATTTTTCACCTAAATCAATAAAAAATTGCTTTCAAATAATGTTTTGAACCATACATATTCTTGAATAAAGAACATTTCTGACTATTTTTTTTTTAGGATTATGTATAATCATTTATTGCTTAAAATAAGGCTGTTAAGCTTATTTTCAGCTGGCTATTTTTCTTCAAGAAATCTGAGTGAAATATACTTGAAGTGCTGGCAGTTAATTTCACTTATTTCCAATATATTTACACTGAAAACAAGGGAATTTAATTAGTTTTAAGGAGTTGTTTTTGCTGTGTAGTAATGTTATACATTATTAATGGCTTACTTTTAAAGCCATTTTTGTGCAACTTACGTATTTACTCTGTAAGTAATTGTTGCCAAAAGTTTACCATTACACAATGTCAGACAATCTGTCTTCATTTAGATGTTGGAATTTACTACTTGTTCACATTTGATGTTGAAAAAAAAAGAGCAATAATATTTTTGCACAGTAATATTTTCTCTTATGTATACTTTAAAATTTTACATAAATCTTAATAGAATTATCGGCTTGACATCGGTTGGAACGAGGAGGAAATTATCGGTTATCGGTATCGGCTGAAAAATGCATTATCGTGCCTCACTAGTTAATTTATTTATTAATTTACGCGAACATTCGGGTTACCTAGCCACCGTAGGAACGGAACTCGTTTGTAACCCGGGGACTACCTGCAATGCTTTTTGGCAGCTTTATATCATTTTAGTTCAACTCTATGATTTATCTCACCCTGCCACAGTGGCCGCCCTTGGCTGTCAAAGAGCTCCGAGTTGTCGTGGCGAGA
Source organism: Corythoichthys intestinalis (assembly GCF_030265065.1). NCBI lineage: Eukaryota > Metazoa > Chordata > Actinopteri > Syngnathiformes > Syngnathidae > Corythoichthys > Corythoichthys intestinalis. Next base: position 13,853,603 of record NC_080411.1, on the reverse strand, counting down.
GCAATCGGCGTAGCGGTCCTCGGTGAGGATGCGTTGCAGGTGGGGGTCCTGCCAGTTCAGGGAGCAGGCCTCTATGGCTCTTGTGAAAACAGTTCGCTGAGGTGAGTCTGAATGGGGACGGAGTAAAGCCAATTAGCAATAGCAATGCCGTCATCAACAGTTTCATTCATTGACAGTGTTTTTCTTCTGTGGGATTTCACCTCCCAAGCCTGCTTAAATGTGAAAAAACAAGTGCTAGTGTGCTACTACGGGCCGAAGGCTGCCCTCCACTGGCTAACTTGTAACCTACAGGCAATAGGTCCACAATTAATTTGCCTCGCTGGGCAGTCGGGCTGCAGCTATTAAAGGGAATAGTTATCTTTCTCGCACACACCATATAACTGTTTGCATTACTCTAACACACTTAATATAAACAATCAGGGAATAGTACCGTTTCTCATATGTACTGTAGGATTGTTTGTAGAGGTGGGAATCTTTGGGCACCTAACGATTCAATTGCGATTCAGAGACTCCGATTCGATTATAAATCGATTATTGATGCCCCCCTCCCCCCCATTTTAAAAAATGTTTTGTATATTTGTTCCAAAATTGTTCAAAAATCCTCTCAGGCTAAATAAACCAAACTACTATTTTAGTATCAAGTTACCGGTTAAAAACAGTAAATAAAATACTCAAGTCCCCATTCTGTATCAGCAGCTTTAAACCACATTCAATTAATTTAATGTTGTGAATCAACCATTAAAGTTGTTAAAATTGCGCCCGTTATTCCATAATTTCCCTCATGTCTACTTTCGACATGTGAAAGTTTTAAAACTGTTTGATCATTTAAAGATAGATTCAAGTCAAGATTTTGCCGATTTAGGGGTATTTTAGATAAAAAGTAATTAGGTTCCCTACAACAGTGCCTTCTAGAGAAATCTACTGCTTTAAGATGGCGCCTGTTTACTAGCGCGGGAAAGTCTGTCATTTCACATCTAGTCTAGATATATGTGATATCTACCATAGCCGTATGTTTGTAGCAACTAGAACTGGGCGCTGTTTGTAGCGGCTGACGGCCACAGTCAGGTATTGTTTTTTTTTTTTTTTTTACCTAGCGGCATTAGCTGCACATGATATTTACTCTCGTTCCATTCCTCGTTGCGCCCCAAAGACCGCGCGGTGCGCTGAGTGTGTTGTACTTCCGCTTTACCTGGTATAATTCAATAATCGGAATTTGGATGGTTGTGAATCATTCTCGAATCTTCCACGGCCGAATTGCGAATAATCTAAGAATTGGAAATTTTGCACCCCTCTAATTGTTTGTACTACTCTAACACACCTAATATAAAATAAATAGCACACCATAGTTTAATGAAAAGAAGCAGAATAGATACACAACGCCATCTTATCACAGAAGCCCAACATGTGCGTCACGAGCAAGATTGACGCACCAACTCTCGCAATCATTTCTCCCGGCCACTCCAAAGACAAAGAGCAGGGCGCTTTGTCCTAAAACAAGTAGCGTCTCGCCCAGCCTGGGTAATAAGTTGATAGTGGGCGATTGGGACGTCAAGACCAGCGTCGGTCGCTGTGGCAACCACGTCCCAGCCATGAACGATGATGCACGAACCTAACCGCCCAAAACCGGCCACAGAGGGATGACCCCAAGACAATACCCAGCCACACCGTCGGCCCAGCCCATTCGACCGCAGCTTTCAAAAAGACTGGACACCGAGATAACAAACTGTTCGCTGCTCGGAAACATTTCTATGTAGCCTTGTTTTGGATCCAGCATTGTTCCTCCGTCGTCTGTTTTGCCTTGTTTTTTGAACACTGTCAACAAATAAATTGTCAACCTGGTTTCGATAAGCCTTCTTCAGATTTTTGAAACATGGAGTCAGTAAAAAAGGTTAACACAAGAGGGGAACGCGCGGAATGTCGGCCCCCATCTGTTGGCTTGCGGGGCGGTGCCAGCGGAGCAGCACTTCCTTCGGCTGGCGGTGTTTCCGCGGCTTGGCGGGGGGGGGGGGGGGGGGGGGGTGAATTCCTTCACTATCAATTATTTTAGGAGTTGATTAATCAATCAACTAGTTAGTTCCAATAATCGAGTATGGTAATCGGATTAGGAACATTTAATGCGTTGCAGAATACATTTAGGACATGTAAAACAAAGGCTTGCCTAGATTGCACTTTCAAAAGAGTATTAAAGGTGAATGCAAAATAAAATTCTCGAGTGTTTCTTCAAACTATGCAGATTCGTACTTTCATTTAAAAATATATTAAAATATCTGAGCTTAGTCTCAAACGGTACACAAAAAAATGAGGATGTAAGTACAACAAAAGAACAATTGGTTAACATAGCAAAAGTCAGCTAGCTTAAATGCTATAAAATGCAAACGTTTTTTACGATGCCTTTAACAAATTGTTCAAACACGTATTCCCACAAAAAACAGCTAAATATACCTATAAACTAAATTACGAATGCATAAGAAAAAACATTAGCTCCACCAAAAACTTAACTCATGTTGGTTTTAACAAGGAGCAGCTGGATTCAACCATTTGAAAAGTTATGTCATATTCATTATTAATACTAGAAGTCAATGTATCCACCCAAATTAATGAAACTAAATACAAACACCTTTAAAAAAAACCATTACAATGCCACTTTATAAACAAATACTCAAAGCAGCAAAATTCAATTTGAAGCTTTTTTCTAATTGAATAACTCAAGTTAATCGAATAATCGTTGCAGCACAACGGGGCACTATGATAAACTGTCATAATTAGAGATGTCGATCGGGTCCGATCACGTCATTTTCAAAGTATCGAAATCGGCAAAAAAATATCGGACATGGCTTTTTTTAATATATATATATATTTTTTAATTAAATCATTTTCTATTTGTATTTAACGTTACAGACATAATATGTTACACTTATCCAGACTCTTTAGTTTAGGCTTAAGGTAGGGTTATCAAATTTATCCCCATATCTGCGGTAATTAATTTTTAAAAAAATGTATCACGTTAAAATATTTAATGCAATTAATGAATGCGCTGCACGACCCACTCACGCATTGTCGCACTCAATTTGTAATGGCACCGTTTTACCTATATAGAGAGCTAAAGGCAGCGTAAAATGAGTAGAGTGAATTTCCCAATGCAGAGAAGATATATCAATTGGTAGCACTAAGCACAGTTATGGTTGCACTTCCCATCATGCATTTGGGCATGGGCATGGCTAGAGTATCATATACTGAAAGTTCAACAAATACACTAGATGGCAATATTTAGTCACAATATACAAAGTCACATTTATCCTTTAAGAATTACAACTCTTTCTATTCGTGGATTCCTCTCACAGAAAGAATGTTAATAATGTAGATGCCATCTTGAGGATTTATTGTCATAATAAAGAAATACAGTACTTAGGTACTATATGTTGAATGTATATATTCGTCCGAGTTGTATTCATTTTTTTCTTAATGCATTGCCAAAATGCTTATGACCGGGAAAAAATATCGGGAATGATTGGAATTGAATCGGGAGCAAAAAAAAAGCAATCGAATCGGGAAATATCGGGATCGGCAGATACTCAAACTAAAACGATCGGATCGGGAGTAAAAAAAACATGATTGGAACAACCCTAGTCCTAATCATCTTCATTTTCGACCTCGAATTGAATTCTAGAAAATTTTGCTGTTTTTGCAAAGAAAAAAATTGGTAATTTGTTTTTGCACCATGTTAACAACTTCTCTGTCAACGTTCCAATAGGACCTTATCCAACGTAACCTGGTACCAAACAAAGTGTCAGGTGGTGACCATGTTATTATTTAAAAAAAAATAAAAAACTTTTCAACATATGTATAATCCCCAAAGTTAAATGAACTCGCTTGATTTATTAAGAAAACAAAAAAAAAACTTTTTCCTCCCCAACACCAGGAGGTGCTGCTGCACCCTCAGCACCACTGTTCCAGACTTGAAAATTAGTGTCCACAAGAACCACAACCTGCAATGAAAAACAATGATTCAAGAGGTGAGTTCTAACCAGGATTGGCGTTCTGTCCTTGCTGTGTGGCGTCGAGGTTGCCGAGCTGGTTTCCCTCCTCCAGGGGGCACACATCCATGCCGTTCCAGCGGCGAAGCTGCCTCAGCCATGATGACTTCTGATCTGACTTACAGTGCGGGTTGAGGACGACACACATCCACAGCACCCCTGTGGCAACAAACATGTTATTACAAACTTCCCCTCATAACGTTCATAAAAGCACTAGCTACCGTATTGGCCCGGATATAAGACAGTGTTTTTTGCATTGAAATAAGACTGAAAAAGTGGGGGTCGTCTTATATTTGCGGTCTAGACATTATACCCATTCACGACGCTAGAGGGCGGCAGATATCATTAAAGCGATGTTCTGTCATGACAGATCTCAGCTACTACTCTCAAGTTTAACCAGTGTTTTTGCTCTTTACCTAAACGTTTTATCCGATTACGCTATTAATCGATGGAAATTTCAGTACGATACTCGATTACTAAAATATTCGATAGCTGCAGCTAGAGCTGAAACGAATACTCGAGCAACTCGAGTTTAAAAACTGATCCGAGTAATTTTATTCACCTCGAGTAATCGTTTATTTTGACAGCTCTAAGCATCACGTTTTGCTCGGACTACTTTTAATGCGGGACAACGCGCTGATGTCACGTGCGTAGAGGAAGAAGCAAAAAAAAAAAAAAACAAACACTGCAGCCGACAACCGCTACAAACGACGCCGACATTGCTAAATACTAGCCCGCTCATGCTACGTTAGTGGCAGCTAGCGTCCAATGAGTCTCATAGAGATCACATTTATGTTGAACTAGATGCGCAGTGACAGACTAGGCCGCGTCTGGGCAGCGTTAGCAAACAGCCGCCATCTTAAAGCAGTACAGCGCTAAACGCTAATAAAGAGCGCTAAGCGCTAATATATAAGATTAACGTTACTGTCACTACTAGCTCACCTTACGTTAGCACTGCGGAGGGCTAGGTTTCAATTAATTAAGACCGCTTTCGATGCGTGGCTAACGTGTCTTACATACAGGCTTTAACATAACATAGCGTTGTGGAGTGATGAGGGTATCAAATAAAAACTCAATAATGCTAACTATCAATTTTAGCTCAGTAGTCATTGCTGGATAAAACACCAAGTAGCACTAGTCCCTAATGTGCTCCAATACAGCCTGTATCATGCATTTATTTTGAACAGTGAAAAACTCACAATCCTATCAGGACTTACAGTTTAGACTAACTTAAAACTTAACTAGAACTTAAAAATGGCTTGACACAAATAGAAATTTAATTGAAAAACGTGGGAAAAAATCCTAACTTTTAAGTGATGTGTGTTATCAAGCGTAAAGGCATTTTTAGGTGTGTTTATATATATATATATAATATATATACATTTTTAAATAAGATCTAAAGGTTTTTTGAGTGAAAGCAGTGAATTAGTCATTTTTTAAAATTCTAGTTACATCTGAGATGCAATTGTTGGCTGTTTTCAACAATATACATAAAAAATAAAGACATTGATTGACTGAAAATGATAAAATGTCTTGTTTTCTCATGTATATCTATAATTGCTCTTAACCTAAAAATATATTTGTTTTATTCGATTACTCGATTAATCGATAGAATTTTCAGACGATTACTCGATTACTAAAATATTCGATAGCTGCAGCCCTAGCTGCAGCCCTAGTAAGACAGTTCGTTTATTCAAAACCAGAGCATTCACAGTCACTCTTTCCAATTTTCGAGGCATTTAAAGGTCACTTTCTGTTCATTTTAGGGTATTTACAGGTCACTTCCTGTTGAGTTCGAGTCACTGCCTATTCATTCCCGGGTAAATTCCTCCTTTCTCTGGTGGCCAAGTCAAAGTCCAGACTTGGAGCCCCTTGAGATGCTGTGGCATGACCAAAAGACAGTGATTCATGCCAGATATCCCAGGAATCTGACTGAACTACAGTAGTTTTGTAGAGAAGAATGGGCTGAAATTAGTCCTGATCGATGTGCCAGACTGATCTGCAGCTACAGGAGGCGTCTGGTTTGAGGTTATTACTGCCGGGGGGGAGGGGGGGGGGGCACAAAATATTAAACATGATGGGCACTTACTTATTTTTCCCCATTCTGTCATTTTTTGCATTCTATCCTCACTAAAATATGAAAACCTATAAATGTTTGGGTGCTTTTATTTAAAGCAGACATTGTTTTTTCATCTGTGTGATTTTGACAAAGATCAAATCACATTTGATGGTGATTTTATGCAGAAATGAAATTCCAAAAAGGTTCTGATACTTTTTCATATCATTGTAGCCACCCAAATCAATAAAACTAAATGTAAACACTTTCAAAACAAACCATTAAAACGCCACTCTAATTAAACTAATCCTCTAAGCAGCAAAATTTGATCCAAAGATTTTTTTCCTAATCGAATTAATCGAGATAATCAATTAATCGTTGCAGCACTAGTACCAAGAGGTTCCCACCCCTATTATAGTCAGGCATAATCACACCTGAGATTTGCATTTGCAACGAGATACATTTTGAATTTTTTTTTTATTCCCATTACAAGTGAATGGGCAAGTTTTTGTCACATTTCCGGGGAACCGTCAATTTTTTTCAAATTCTGTATAACTTTTATGCCCCTCACTGTCCCGGAATTTATTATGCCCAAATTGTGTGATTTGGTCAAAACTTGAAGGACTAGATACATTTTGAAACTTTTCTTTTTTTCCCCATTTAAAATGAATGGGCAAGTTTTTGGCAAATTTCCGGGGAACCTTAATTTTTTTCCAAATTCTATGTGTAACTTTTATGCCCTTCAACGTCCTGGAAATTTTGATTCTCAAATTGTGTGATTTGGTCAAAAATTGTAGGATTAGATACATTTTGAAACTTTTTTTTTCTTCATTAAAACGAATGGGCAAGTTTTTGGCAAATCTCTGGGAAACGCTACATTTAAAAAAAAAAAAAAATTCTCTGTGACTTTTAATTCCCCTCGCCGTCCCGGAATTTGTGATGCCCAAATTGTGTGTTTTGGTCAAAAATTGAAGGACTAGATACATTTTGAAACTTTTCTTTTTTTCCCCATTAAAAATGAATGAGCAAGTTTTTGGCAAATTTCCGGGGAACCGTAAATTTTTTCCCAATTCTGTGTCTAACTTTTATGCCCTTCACCATCCTGGAATTTTTGATTCTCAAATTGTGTGATTTGGTCAAAAATTGTTGGACTACATACATTTTGAAACTTTTTTTTCCTTATTAAAAATGAATGGGAAAGTTTTTGGCAAATTTCCAGGGAACCGTAAATTTTTTCCAAATTCTGTATACAACTTTTATGCTCCTAACCGTGCCTGAATTTTTGATACCTAAATTATGTAATTTGGTCAAAAATGGTAGGACTAGATTTTTTTTTTTGGAAAATTGCCGTTTGCGGCGCAACGGAAAATTTTTCGGAGCCGTTTGAAAAATTCCCTGCGTCGCGCGAAAATTCCGGACGTGTCGATACTCGAACGGTGCCGATCGGTCAAACGGCGCCAAAGAAATCCCATTCAAAAAAAAAAAAAAAAACAGAATAACACTATCTCGGTCTACCGAGTTCATCCCAAAGCTGCCTGTACTTGTTGGTCATGGTGTTCCCATTTTGGCGCCACCCCGCCAGTCGAGGGTCCCCTATGAACTGCTCGGTGATCAGCGTCAACATGCGGGCGCCGTTGGAGTCTCGCATCTTCAGCATGTCTCTAACCTGCGGCAATTGTGTGTAAACATGTCGGAATGGAAGAGCGGGTCGTTTTTCTAGATGAGTGGGAGGAGCTTGCCTTGCTGAATAGACGGTAGTGCTCACTGCCAGAATCGTCGTAACCGCCCTGACACAGGAAGCGCTCGACTTCATCCCGGACTCGATCCTCGTCCAGATGCCAGCAGCTGTCGTCGTCTACGCTGGCCCCTGCCGTCGGGTCGGGGGCGCCTGTTTGTGGGGACAATTCATCGGAAGGTCACGCGAGTTACTGAAAAACAGCTTTCGATGGCGCTAGTCACAGTTCGAGTTGACCGGCCTCTCACCGTGCACCCGGTTAATCTCAGAGTTCTGCCCCAGGATCTCGTCGGCAAGCTTCTGCGCAATGGGCAGCACTTGGTTGGGGTGCACCGTGATCAGGTACTGGACCAGCTTCTGCAGCTGGTCGCGGTTCATCTGGAAGAGCGTCTCCGAGATGGGCAGCCGTAGCTCGACCAGCTCGGGGCTGCGAATGCGGTACAGCGCCAGCGCCACCACGTGGGCGCAGTAGAAGATCTCCTTGTCTTCGCAGGAGCACGTCACCGACGTGATCTTGCAGCGATCGAAGCTGACGCTGACGGTGCACGGCCCGTCGTAATCCAACATCGTCGGCAGCTCTCGCACCGTGCCGCTCAGGCGAAAGCCTGTGTGGACATGAAAAAGATTATGTTTTTAAAATGTTTTTTTAAACGTTTTGATTGATAGGTTGACATTGACGCCGATAGAGGTCCAATCCACTTTGAATGGGAGGTCTGTCAGATTGGATTGGACGTCTATCGCCCTCAATGGCAGTGAAACATGATTACTTAACAACAGCCTTCCTTGATGAAGTGGATTTGATGTCTATAACTAGAAACTGCCTTTTTGGAGAAATTGCGATGGTAGCTTAGCTGTGATGGTTGGAATATCGGGTCAGTTCCTGTTAATTTGGGGACATTTCAGAGGCACATTCTGTCAATATCAGGTCACTTCGTGTTGATCGGTGGATATTTCAGGGTCACCTCCCGTTGATTTGGGGGACATTTCAGTGTCACCTCCTGTTGACTTGGGGGACATTTCAGGGTCACCTCCTGTTGACCGGGGTGACATTTACGGGTCACCTCCCATTGACCGGGGGGACATTTCAGGCTCACCTCCCGTTGACCGGGGCACACTTCAGGGTCACCTATCGTTGATCGATAGACACTTCAGGGTCACCTCCCGTTGATTTGGAGGACACTTCAGGGTCACCTCCCGTTGATTTGGGGGACACTTCAGGGTCACCTCCCGTTGATTTGGGGGACACTTCAGGGTCACCTCCCGTTGATTTGGAGGACACGTCAGGCACACCTCCCGTTGATTTGGAGGACACGTCAGGCACACCTCCCGTTGATTTGGAGGACACTTCAGGGTCACCTCCCGTTGATTTGGAGGACACTTCAGGGTCACCTCCCGTTGATTTGGGGGACACTCAGGGTCACTTCCCGTTGATTTGGGGGACACTTCAGGGTCACTTCCCGTTGATCGGTGGACATTTCTGGATGACTTCCTTTTGATTATTGGACATTTCAGGGTTACCTGTCGTTGACTAGGGGGACATTTCAGGGTTACCTCTCATTGATTTGGGGGACATTTCAGGGTTACCTCTCATTGATTTGGGGGACATTTCAGGGCTACCTCTCGTTGATTTGAGGGACATTTCAGAGTTGCCTCTCGTTGATTTGGGGGACATTTCACGGTCACTTGCCGTTGATCGGTGGACATTTGAGGGTCACTTCCCGTTGATCAGTGGACATTTCAGTTTATGATGGTCTTATGACAGTTTTATGGCTCCACTGTAAAATACAGTGTTACCAAATACCATTGCTAGCAATTCATGAAAAAACTGGAACAGTAACTGAAGAAATATTTAACACAGAACATGAGTTTTGATTGTTATTTTAATCTGTAGCGCTGCAATGCATGCTAGGAGGCATGTTGGATGACAACAGTGTTGACAGCAGGTGGCAGCAGAGGTTGACTGTCTCCCCCAAGGAAACAGTGATAACCAAATGAAGTTTCTTGAAGCAATGAAGCTTTGAAACTTTCATGGTGGTTCATTTGGTCTTAGTCTTATGATGCCACCGTCAAATAAAGTTTTACGGGTTAATATCTTTTTGTGTAAATACCCCATAATACAGTGAGGACAGCTGCAGCATATAGTACAGTGTGGTTTATCTATGAACAAGTGGCATTTTCGTGTCGAATTTGGTGGGTGGTGGCTTATAGTCAGGTGCGCCTTATAGTCCAAAAAATACAGTACATGAATACAGAATGAGCACACTAGCAAGCCTATTCTAAACTTATAACCGGCAAATCAAACTTCAGTTTTTGGCATCGCTCACTAATAGGTGTGGGACAATATTTCAAAAAGGTGATATATCGCGATCTTACAGAAGTATCGACTACATTGGTAACCTTTTGGGATACAAAGCATCGTCATATAGCACCCTTTTGATATATTGTCTTACACCCTATTTGATAACAGTAAAAAGATTAACAGAGCTCCATCAAGAAAATAAAATTCAACTTGGAAACGATTCTAATCGTTTCCAGTGAACTCCCATGGAAAGTTTCCGACTTTTCTTTACGAGCCAATTCAGAGACGTGTAGTAGGCGGCATTAGCATTCCAATGAAGCGTGTGGAGTTCAATGGGATTACAGGCCCTGAGGTGTACGACTGTGTAGAAGGTTTTTGGGTGGGGCAGATCGTTAAAAGAAATGACATCAACTGAGGATGGAATAGCCTGAAAGCAATTGTTATTGAAAGCACCTATTGAAAGCAATAGATGTCCAATCCATTTCAACTGAGAAGTGATTTCCAGCCCCTCCCGGTTGAAATGGATTGGACGATTGACATCAATAGCACCTAAAGAGTTAAGCTATATGAGTTCACTTCTTCTAAATCAAAGGTTTTGAGACACTTTCTCACTCAACTGAATAGTGAAAAGTCCCAGAATTTATGACTATGGATGTACAGTAGTGCTCCATGAACCATATGATGTATACATATAGTGATCCCTAGCTACTTCGCGTTTCAAACTTCGCACCCTCAGTCCATCGCAGATTTTTTTTTTCAATAAAAAAAGATTAACGCCGCAACAATTAATCGATTAACTCGAGTAATTCGATTAGAAAAAAAAGCTTCGGATCAAATGTTGCTGCTTCAAGGGTTTGTTTAATTAGAGAGGCGTTGTAAGGTTAGGGTTTGTTTTTAAAAATGTTTGCATTTAGTTTTATTAGTTTGGGTGGATACAGTGCCCTCTAGTGGCATTAGTGAATATGGCATTACTCATTTAACGTGGCTGAATCCAGCTGCTCCCTGTTAAGCCCAACATAAGGTATGCTTATGTCTGAGCAAACATGTTTTTTAATGCGTTCGTAACTTAGTTTATAGGTAAATTTTGCAGTATTTGAGGGAATATGTGTTTGAACCATTTGTTAAGAGCATTGTAAAAAAAAAAAAAAAAAAAAAAAAGTTAGCATTTTATAGCATTTAAGCTAGCAGGCTTTTGCTATGCAAGTTAGCCAATTTTTCTTTTTTTGTACTTAGATCCTCATTTATTTTTTTATACCGTTTGAGGCGCAGCTCAGGTATTTTTTATGTCCCTTATCCAATTACTCAATTATTCAAACTAACTAGTTCATTTACTACTGTACCTCCAGTCAAAATTAATTGGATGTCTACCGCCATCAACGGCAGCCAGCCAAACAAACAAAAGTGGAAGTTTCTGAGGTTACCAGTGAAATCACAAAACAATTTAATTTACAGGTATATTCAGCAGTTTTTTTGTGAGAAAATGTGTGTGAACAATTCATTAAGAGCATTGTGTATTTTAAAAAAAAAAAAAAAAAAGTTAGCATTTTATAGCATTTAAGCTAGTAGACTTTTGCCATGCAAGTTAGCCAAGTGTTGTTTTGTTGTACTTAGATCCTCATTTATTTATTTTGTATACTGTTTGAAGCTAAGCTCAGGTATTAGAATTTATTTTTAAATAAAAGTGCAATTCTGCATAGTTTGAAGAAACACTAAGGAATTTTATTTTGTATTCACATTTAATGCTCTTTTGAAAGTACATTTAATATGTTGCGGAATAAATTTTAGGAGATGTAAAACAAGGGCTTGCTGAGATTGTACTTTTGAAAGAGCATTGAATTGGAATACAAAATAAAATTCCCGAGTGTTTCTTCAAACTATGCACTTTCATTTAAAAATAAGTTAAAATACCCAAGCTTAGCCTCAAACACTACAAAAAATTAATGAGGATCTAAGTACAACAAAATAACAATTGGCTAATGTGCATAGCAAAAATCCGCAAGCTTAAATGCTATAAAATGCAAACTTTTTTTAAAAAACAATATTCTTAACTAATGTGATTACTCGATTATTTGAACAAACTCTGTGTTAGACCAATCGATTACTAAAATATATGTAGTACAATAAAAAATATAAAATTGAAAAAAAGCTTTTCATGTAAGCTAAATACATTTTAAAACTTTTGTTTCCCTGGAAAATCGGCGTTTATGCACGAACGGAAAATTTTTACGGGGCCGTTTGAAAAATTCCCTGCGTCGCACGAAAACACCGTTCGATACTTGAATGCTGCTGATCAGTTAAATGGTTCGGGCTGTGTGGCGCGCCTAAAAAACACGGAGAAGATATTGAATAATACGATTAATAAAGTTGCAGAACAACACTATCCTAGCCGATGCCAAGGCAAAGACCCAGATAATAAGCGCCGCCTGTACTTCGCGGATTTTTTTATTTTCGCAGGGGGGTGGGTACGATTTCACCGCGAAAAACGAGGGATGAAGGTTCATATATATACACACACACACACACACACACTTTATATATTGAGAATTATTGGGTACGCTACTACTCTTTTTTAGTCCCATTGACAATGATGGAGTCATGTTGCCGATTTGTATCCTTTTAAACGAGTTTGTCACGACTCACTTGAACTGGGAGGGATGGCAGCGAATGAAGGTATATTCACTGCCGGTTTGGATTGGACGTCTATCGCCGTCAATAACAACCAAAAGTACAGTACTGTGAACACAAACAAAAGGTTCTTTTTTTCAGCCGTCTGCTGTGAAATTTCATGAGCTTAGCAATAAGATTTTCGTCAATTCCATTTCAAATGGATTGGACGTCCATCGTCGTCAGTGGAGGCCAATGAGTTGCAATATGACTGCAAAGAGCCTGAAAGTAGAAGGTGCTGACAATCTTTCCATTGTCGTTTCTCTCGGTCTTTACTTGACATAAAGTCTATTAAAAAAATAAAAAAAAATTGAACTCACCCACTTGTAGAACATTATCGACGCAATCTTCCTCCACTAGAGCGACTCCGCGGCGGAAAGGCACCGGACTCGCGTCGTCTTTCTCCGGGTCGTAATCTTCCTCCGCCTCGCTTCCGAACGACGAATACACGCTGATTTCTTGCTCGCTTCTCGGGAAAGACCAGTACAAAATCCGTCGTTGTACAGGCTCCGGAATCCGCTGGAAACCTTCCTCCACCCGCTGAAAGGGCAACTTTTCCGCCACCCGCCTGGCCGCGATATCCAGCAGCGACTCCGGGCGCTGCGTGTTGGCCGCCGAGGGAGCCCAAGCTTCGGCTTCGGCGAGCTGGCCTGGCCGGCACACCGACCCGTAATCCGTCCGACAGCAGAGCCGCTTGGCTGTGTGCTCCTCCATGCTAGCTCCACACAAGTCAACGCGGAAGCGAGAATGTTTACCACCGCTGCTCGGTTGTTCACCGAAACATCCTCTCGAGAAACTCGTGGGAGGTTGGCCTTCCGCAGGCTTGTCTATCTTTAGTTGACAAATGAAAAGAAGGCGGGTCCCCGGTCCTCAGACAGTGAGTGGAGCCTCGTGGTTGTGCATCAGAGGGAGGGGAAAGGGGATGGACCAAAACGTAGAACCGCCCATGTGGCGTTTGGGGACTCGCTGGAATGTCGGAACATTTCAAAACAGCACATTATTTGTTACTACACTTACCCCTGCACTTACCCAAGAGATAATAGTTTTGAAACGGAATTATAATAAATTCTATAATTCTTTATGCTAGGTTTTTTTAAAATTCATAAACAAAAGTTCGCAAAGAAACCTATATTTGTATTTTTACAGCGAGAAATAGATTATACACAGTGAAATCAATAATAATAATTAGAAATAATTTTTTAAAAAAGTAATAGAGATGAGATTGTTTTTTTCACTGAAGCCTCTAGTTAAAATGACTATTGTTTTTACATGTTAAAATCTGTATTTTGAATTTAGCAATGATAATGTTTGTTTGAAATGCATGTAAGTTCAAATTCAAATAATATATAAGGCGGAAAACGCTCAGGTGACCCCCAATTGGCCCAAATTTCAAAATTGTCCTACATGCATGTGTGATACATCATTGGAAAGCTGAAAATCTTAATTTTCTTGGGGAAGAAAAATTGAACAGGAGGGCATTTAAAAAAATAAAATAAAAACAATTTAAACAGCTAAACCCTAACTAGAGGTTAGAGGACGTGAGACCATAATTAAAGAGGCCATGATTTTAATGAGATATTTCAAGTACTTACCTCTTTTCAATCCCAAAACTCCATGTAGCATGTATCATTGAGTGTCAATACAGCTGTGAATGGCCACAGAAGGATTTTTGGGGGATTTTATGGGTGAAACACAGTAATATAACAAGGGTCGCGATGCAGAAATCGCAGACATCAAGGAGTGGTCGAGATTTTCATTTTCATATATTTACCCTTTTAAACGTTTTTTTTTTTTCCTTCCAATTTTTCTTTGTTTGGCTCGATTATTAACGATCTAAAATATTGGGAAAATTATGACTACTGAAAAAAATACAATTAAGCGACAGTTATGAGGTAGATATCCGTGACTTATCTACAGACGCTAATTTTTACATTGTGACGTAATTTGTTTAAAAGTTTAAAATATGCGAGTCTTTTTTTTAATTTTTTTTTTAAAAACTAAATATTAGACATGAATTAATAATTCTAAGATAAAAATGACAGACATTTCGAATAATAAATACTATTACTTACCTTCTTTTTATGGCTAGGTTGAAAAAAAGGAGGTTCCGCGACGTTTGTAAATGGGGGTTTCCAGGGTACAACGGACCAATTAAAAATAGTTCGGGGCTTAATGCGCCATGAATCTGCTATGGCAGCATATAGACATATTGTTCTATCAAACACAACAGTTCTTTTGGCTTAAAATACAGCAGGTTTTTTTAAAGGGGCGCAAGAGCAGAAACTGCTTTTTCAGCCTTGTCTGTTTTCCGCGATAAATAAATAAATAAATAAAACATTTGAAAACAACAACAGGTAGTCCCCGGGACACGATCGAGTTTCGTTCCTTCGCTACAACGCAACCTAAATTTCCGCGTTAATCGGAATGAACCCTTTAGGTAACTCTATACTCCCTAAATTTTAAAATAACTATCAAAAAACATGTTCAGCGAGTATAAGTATTTGCATCCCTTGTGATTTTGCAAGTTCACCGGTCCGTGAAAAAAAAAAAGAAGACCCAAATCATAACGGTCCGTGGTGCAAAAGAGGTTGGGAACCCCTGGCATAGAGCATGAATTGTGGTCATTGTGTCTGAACTACCAGAAAATGTGTGGAAACGTTTGAGAAAAACGGTAACACACCGAATTTGTTCCTGAGGAGGGGGATGGGACCTGTCGTGGAGGTGAAGCTCACCAGGATGGTGTCACACTACCTTCAACTACATTTTAGAATTATAAAGCACCCCACCCAAACATTTATAGGTTTTCATATTTCAATGAGGATAGCATGAAAATAATGACAGAAGGGGGAATTATAAGTAAGTGAACCCTTTGCCTAAGGAGACTTAGAGAGCAATTGAGACCAATTTTTACCAAACATTTTAAGTCAGGTGTGTGCCCAATCACTGATGAGTGGTTTAAAGCTGCCCTGCCCACTATAAAACACACACCTGGCAAGATTGTCTTGATGAAAAGCATTGTTTGATGTGCATTATGGCTTGGTCAAAAGAGCTGTCTGAAGACCTGCGATCAAGGATTGTTGATTTGTATGAA
This sequence comes from Corythoichthys intestinalis, assembly GCF_030265065.1. NCBI lineage: Eukaryota > Metazoa > Chordata > Actinopteri > Syngnathiformes > Syngnathidae > Corythoichthys > Corythoichthys intestinalis. The sequence continues at coordinate 13,837,724 of NC_080411.1, read as the reverse complement.
GCTGGCAAAGGATACAAAATCATCTCTAAAAGTCTGGATGTTCATCAATCGACAGTCAGAGAAGTTGTCTACAAATGGAGAGAGTTTGGCACTGTTGCTTCTCTCCCAAGGAGTGGCCGTCCACCAAGAGTTCACCGCAGAATACTCGGAGAGGTAAAAAAGAACCCTAGAGTGTCTGCTAAAGACTTACAGAAATAACTGTTACAGTCCAATATCTCTGTGCACACATCAACTATATGTAAAACTATGGGCAAGAATGGTGTTCATGGGAGGAAGCTCCATGGAGAAAGCCACTGCTGTCCAAAAAAAACATTGTTGCTCATTTAATGTTCGCAAAAAGGCACTTGGACACTCTACAGACGTTGTGGCAAAAATATTTTGTGGTCTGATGAAACCAAAGTTGAATTGTTTGGGAGTGGAGGAAAAATGGAACAGCTCACCAACATCAACACCCCATCCCCACCGTGAAGCATGGTGGAGGGAGCATCATGATTTGGGGCTGTTTTGCTGCCTCAGGGCTTGGACGACTTCTTACTGAAAAGTGGCTGCCGGCCCCCCAGTCAAATTGGATTTAACGTCTATTGCTGTAAATGGCGGACAATGAGTTAACATAGACACTATTCTAGTGGAAAATTTCGGTCGCAACCTATCAACATTCTGATATATCGTCACGTAAATTATTGGGAGGTTTTAAAAAAAATAAAATTAAAAAAAATTCCACTGAGGTGTTCCTCAAGGGTCAATCTTAAGAGCCCATAAACAAATCGAACATAATATTCTCATTTTCAGATATAGTTTTTTTTTTTTATTAGTTGAGTTATAATCCTCATAAATGTCAGTCTGTGTAGAATGAATGAATATAATACACAAGTTTCACTTTTTGAATGAAATTAATAAGTTCCTTTTTTATGATATGGTCATTTGTTTTGACCAATGCCTGTATACATACATATACATAAGTACATATAAACCTAGAAAAAGATATTCTTTACTCTAGATTTTTCTTCATCCCGTTGGGGCTTTTTTTTTTTTTTTTTTCTAAAAGAGCATTAAAACACAGCAGCTTCAGTCCCATTGAAATGAGAAGGCGGGGTTTCGACCGACCGGCTTCAGGTTGTTAGGGGACGGCGTTTTAGGAAGGTTCGATGCTCCTCCGGATGGTTGCGGTGTTAAGGCGCACTGGTTCAGGGGAGCTTTGGGTATCTGTGGAGGTGGTTGGGGAAAAAAGCAAAAAAATCAATTTTATGCCTTGGATCTTTACAGATGATTCATCAGTTTATCGTGACAATGTCATGAAGGATAAATCAGGGGTGCCCAAACTTTGTCTTGGTGGGTCGCCAACTTAAAAGCCTTGCACTTTCATTGGTTGAAAAGACAATCGGAATCAGGTATATAATTTTTTTTTTTTTTTTAAAGCTCAGGTTTTTAAGTGGCACCGTAATTTTCGGACTATAAGCTGCTACTTTTTTCCCTCGTTTTGAATCCTGCAGTTGATAGTCCTGTGCGTCTTATTTTTTGATTTATTCGTGTTAACAGGTAACACTTTTGTCCATTGAGCCTGTTCAGGCATCACACATGCGCTCTAATTCGCAGTCCGAGATGCGCTGAGCAAACTGGCCCGCAGAAAACCGAGCATTGTCAGGCTTATTCTCAACCCATTTTTTCTTAATGACTTGTCAAGCCCGCTCCTTCCCCAAAAGCTGCGTTTAAGCTAGGCGCTAACGCTAATGCACAGCTGCACCACTACTTTAGTACCCTGTCTCTCTCCCTCTTTGCTGCATGAATTCCAATTTGGGGGACTTGACAGTTCGGACCGCAGCCACATTCTGGAAAAATTTGGCCCGGATGGGATTTTAACCACATACGAAAGTGGCCTGGATCGAATTTGAAAATGGTCCACTTTTATGCGACTTTTCCCGTTCAGTCGAGTCGGAAAAACACAAAAAAATCAGATTTGTGCTAGATTTACAGCTGAAATGGTCCTCCTACAGATGTTGGATGATGGAGAGGCAGTGACGGGGTTGGATTCAAGTGTCCAAAATTTCTGATGATGAGGACCCAGACTATTGTCCAGGTGGCAGTGGCAGTTGTCCACCTGGAAATCCAACTGAACACTTATAAGATTCCACCTATTTGTCCTCTGAAGAAGAAAGTGTCCAAATCATGGTCAACAGAAAGAGTTGGTAGGGCTCTTACTAGAGAGAATTACCTTCCACCCAGGGCAGAACACAGAGCCACAATATCCTCAGAAATCAGTGCCTCTGCAAGGGCTTAGCACCGCTGTCTCACCAAAAAGATGCATGGGAGCTCTTCATCATTGATGGTAGAATACAAGGAAGGACGAAGTCTATTGCTCTTCTGTTTTTTGTTTTGTTTTGTTTTTGTTTTCAAAAAATGTTAATTGAATCATAAAGATATTTGAAGTATGACATCATTCTTGTTTGGCCCTAAATATCATAGTAATTAATATACAAGTGATTATTCTTCACCAAAATGGCATAAAAACACATTGGTTCTAATATGGGTCATTTTTGACCAACTTATGGAAAAGTGTAGGGTCCAGTAACTTGTGCATCTAAGGGCTATCATGGGCATTAAGTCTATTTTTGTCCAGCTCGGATCTTTACATCCATGACATTATGAATTTTGTGACTAACTCCGTTTTTGTCCAGCTTGGGTCTTTACATCCATTAAAAAGTGGGATGACTTGCCGGATGGAACAAAATGACATCAGCATAAGCATTTATTAGTGCTCATGGGAGTGTCATGCCATAATTATGATGGTCTTATGACAGTCTTATGGCTCTACTGTCAAATAAAGTGTTACAAAATACCATAATTAGCAATTAATGAAACAACTGGAACAGTAACTGAAGAAATAATTAGCACAGAACATGAATTTTGATTGTTATTTACATCTGTAGCTCTGCAATGCATGTTAGGAGGCATGTTGGACGAAAACATTGTTGACAGAAGGTGGCAACAGAGGTTGACTGTCTCCCTCAAGTAAGTAGTGATGGCCAAATGAAGCTTCTTGAAGCAATGAAGCTTTGCAGCTTCATGGTGGTTCATTTGATTGTATGACATGTCTTTTGATGCCGCTGTGAAATATAGTGTTAATATCTTCGGGTGTAAATATCCCATAACATAGTGAGGGCAGCTGCGGCTTCTAGTCTAATGCGGCTTATCTATGAAGAAATGCCAATTTCCTTGTCGAATTTGGTGGGAGTTGGCTTATACTTAGTTGTATGGATGCTCCAAACAAAGTTTCGTTGTGCTTTTTGCAACAATGACAATAAATATTCTGAATCTGAATCTTATAGTCAGGTGCGCTTATAGTCCAAAAATTACGGTACTCACTTATTTTGAAGTACAAACTTATTGCTACCATTGAGGGCTTGAGAGGGCTGGCAGTGCGTTCCCTTATGAGCTGCCTGACAGCCAGCTAGGATTAAATTGTCTGGTATAATTAATCCAAAAAAATGGATTCATAGCTACGATGAGTTCCTTTACTTACCAGAGATTCCCCGTTCCAACAGAAAAAACTGGACTGCAGCATTCCGTTCTCCGGGGCGCGGTCCGGTTGGTACGCTCCCGCCTCAGCTATACCGGCCAGCGTGGGAAAGTGCATCTGGCTGGCAGGCACCTGCCCTCCTTCGACCGCGTGTGGCATGGCGAAGCCCGGGTTTGGCGCTCCCGAATAAACTAGCCTTCCACTTCGCGCGCCGCTGACAACAGGAAAGCCCGGTTTTTCTAGATGTTCATACATGCAGCTGCTGAAAATCCGCCGGTCAGACTCAGGACTGGCATTGGTGTCTACCGTCAAAGGCAACGGAGTGCTTTTAAAACGGCAGGAGCTGTTGGCAATCTCACCGCTCTGGAGCCAGTGTCCCGTTTGAGTGTCAGTGGACGAAACGTCCGAGAGAACTTGCTGTCCGCAGTCTAATGACTGCCAAGAGTACGGTGAAGCCAAATTAGAGCTTTCCCCTCTGGACGTTTTAATCCCGAGGGCCTCTTCGACGTAAGAGAAGACATCGCTTGCCAAAATGCCGTCCGGGGCTCGGTCTTGGTTCATCCTGAGCAGTGCGTTTTCCCAGTCCCTTAGCTCGCCCTGTTCCACCTCCAGACCATCCAGCGTGCTGTCGTCCAGCCTTCCCAGAATCTGCTCCAGCGAGTCCAGCATGGGGTCTGACGTGAAGCCTCCGGTCTTTTCCACCTGACCCGGAACGCTGAGCAGAGCGCGGCTGTCCGAGAAGGCTCGCTCCAAGGTCTGATCCGGGTCCGGCTGGGAGAACGCCGGGACTTGGTTCTGGGAATAAAGCGAGTGGTCTTGGCGGTGTAACGATCCCAAGACGGAGCTGGGATCCACTGGGCTTTCCTTCAGAGGCTCCTCGGTGCCGAGAGGGTCCGGGATGGTAAAATCATCCAGGGAAAGGTCGTACAAGACACCTTCCCCGGTCGCTAGGTTGAAAGGCAGTTGCTGTCTTCTCTGCTGGAGGTATTCCTCTCCCTCTTCGTTCCTGTGCGACAACATTTTCAACCACTTACAAAATACTGTACGGCGGAATTTCTGACAAACGCTTACGACAGAGGCTTCTGGCGAGCGATGATGAAGTCGGGTCGTCCGTCTTTGAAGACCACGTGGGCGGTGGCTTGTACCCACAGCCACTGTCCTGCCTTGGTGAGCAGCCGAAAGAAAGTGAAGCCGCTGTCGCCAGTCTTGATCACTGCAACCGTAAAAACAGCCCGACTGCCAAATATTAGTAAAATGGAATGAGCTAATTTCACTTAGTTAGAAATTTGAATTCTTAACGGTGGTATGAAATACTAAAGCAAGTGATTATAAATTGATAGGAGAGCATATTTTGGAGACAAAACTATCAAAAATGTGACAGAAAAGGCTTTGAGTTTATCACGAGTGGACGTCCAATTCATTTGGAGTGGGAATTCGTTCATTCGGATTGGACGTCAATGGTGGTCAATAACAACTAATGAGTTTAATTTTGGGGCATTTCAGGTCATTTACTGTTGATTTTCAGTTACTTTCTGTTGATTTGGGGGTATCCTTCTCAGGCCCCGGCTTGAGTATGGGTGGGTCGGCGGGAGAGCTGGGAATCTTTGGGAACCTAACGATTCGATTACGATTACGATTCAGAGGCTCCGATTCGATTATAATTTTTTTTTTTTTTTTTTTTTTTGGTACATTAGTTCCAAAATTGTTCAAAAATCCTCTCAGGCTAAACCAAACTACTATTTCAGTATCAAGTTAACATATAACAGTAAACAAATATACGAAAATAACAGTAAATTGAAACTACATTCAATTAATTTAATGTTGTGAATCAGCTGTTACAGTTGTTAAAATTGCTCCCGTTATTCCATAATTTCCCTTCTGTCTACTTTTGTCAAAGTTATAAAACTATTTCATCATTTAAAGATAGATTCAAGACAAGATTCTGCCAATTTAAGAGTATTTTAGATAAAAAGTTTATTAAGTCACTACAACAGAGCCTTCTAGAGAGGTCTACTGCTTTAAGATGGCGGCTGTTTACTTACGCCGGAAAGTCTGTCATTTCGCATCTCTGTTCAATAATACAAGTTCTAACACGACGTTGTCTGTCATTTTGCATCTAGTTCTACATATATATGATATCTACTGTAGCCGTATGTTTGTAGCGGCTGTCAGCTGCAGTCAGGTATGATTGTTTTTTTTTTTTATCTAGCGGCATGAGTTGAACATGATATTTACTCTCGGTCTGTTCCTCATTGCATCCCAAAGACTGACTGTGTTTTACTTCCGCTTTACCTGGTATAATTCAATAATCTGATTTTGGATATTTGTGAATTGTTCTAGAATCTTCCACGGCCGAATCGCGAATAATCTAAGAATCGGAAATTTCGCACGCCTCTAGTCGGCGGGGTGTTGCCCACTCCGTGGGGGGGGATCCTGTCCTGCCCCGGTGTGCCGTGTCGGTTGGGGGATTGCAGCAGTGGCCGTGGAGGGCGGTGGCACATCCCCTCATCCCTTGCCTGAGGGCCGGTTAACAGGGGCGTGGATGGTCCAGAGGACCACCATGGGTCCCGAAGGGATAGCTGTGGCCCCTTTGCCGGAGCTCCAGGAGAAGGGATGGGCCGCGCTGGCTCACCCCCCCGATTGGCTGGGGAGGTGCCGGAGCCCCACGGCAGCCCCCACGCAGCAATTCCACTTACCTGCAGGACTATCACATGTCTGAGTGGAGTCACGCGTGACTGCGTGCAGTTAGACACACTCAAGTAGAGAGATTGTCCATGCCAGGATTAGCGATCAGGCAGCACAGAATAAAATGTCAACATATTCACACTTACATGTGACTAACATAATACTTGGTTCCACACCTCACATTGCCGAGTGCACACTCCACCCTGCCAAATCACCTCTTTTTGATCCCCGCCCCCCATTTCTCCTCGGCCCCCAGATGGTGTCCATAGGAAATACAATTAGCTAATAATAGCACATTGTTAATGTTAATAGGTAGCCTAGGCGTTTGATGTATTTCTTGTTGTTGTTTGCTCTTCTCCTGTTTCTGTCTGCTGCAGCAATTGATTATTTTAGTCGACAATTAATCCATAAACTAGTTAGTTCGAATAATCAAGTAATCAGATTAGGAACATTTAATGCGTTACAGAACAATTTTAGGAAAAGTAAAACACTGGCTTGCTAAGATTGCACTTTCAAAAGAGCATTAAATGTGAACACAAAATAAAATTTCCGAGGTTTTTTTTCCCAAACTATGCAGAATTGCACTTTAAATTTAAATATAAATTGTAATAACCTGAGCTTAGCCTCAAACCGTATTAAAAATTAATGACAATCTAAATACAACAAAAGAACAATTGGCTTAAATGCTATAAAATGTTAAGTTTTCTTTTTAAACAATACTCTTAACAAATCGTTAAAACACATGTTCCCACAAAAAAAACAGATATAAAAATACATGTTCCCACAAAAAAAAAAAAAAAAACAGCTAATTATACCTATAAAATAAATTACGAATGCATAAAAAAACAAAACAGTAGCTTATGTTGGTCTTAATGGGGAGCAGCTGGATTCAGCCATCTTAAGTGAGATATGTCATATTTACTGTTGCCATTAGAGGGCTGTGAATCCACCCAAACTAATAAAACTAAATGTAAACAAACACTTTCAAAACAAACTATTATAATGCCACTCTAATTAAATGAATACTAGAAGCAGCAAAATCCAATTCGAAGCTTTTTTCTTATCGAATTACTCGAGTTAATTGAATAATCATTGGAGCTCTAATTCAGACCATAAGGACACTCAGATTCCTATTCTCCGTGTCTGAGCAGCTGAACAGAACAGGACAGGTTTAATGCAGAGAGGGGCTACGTACTCTTGAGATGATTATCGGCGCAGTACATCATGTCAGCTGCGTGCACGAACTGATAACCGGAACCCGGGGTGATCAACTCAGTCTCCGAGAAACCCAGCACCAGCTTGCCCCTGACAAGAAAACACAAACGGGTTAACTACTCCACATCATGACAATAAGGGCTGCCTGGATGAATCGACTGATCAATTATCAGCTATTTCAATAGCCGATTTACTGTTTCGTGATTTCACTTTTGTCTGTTTGTTTTTAACCTCTTAACTCACTGGCTGCCATTGATGGCAGTAGACGTCCAATTCATTTTGACTGGAGGCACGGCAGTAAATGAACTAGTTATAGTTTGAATAATCGAGTAATCGGATAAAGAACATAAAAAATTAAAATAACTGAGCTGAGCCTCAAACGGTCTAAAAAATAAATAAATGAGGATCTAAGTATAACAAAAGAACAATTGGCTAACATAGCCAAAGTCCGCTAGCTTAAAATGCTATAAAATGCTAACATTTTTTTTTTTTTTTTTTACAATGCTCTTAAAAAATGGTTCAAACACATTCCCACAAAAAAAGCTAAATATACCTGTAAACTAAATTACGAATGCATAAAAAAACATTAGCTCAAACAAAAACTTAGCTTATGTTGTTCTTAACAGGGAGCAGCAGGATTACGCCAATGTGAAATGAGTTATGTCATATTCACCGTTGCCACGAGAGGGCACTGTATCCGCCCAAATCAATATAACTAAATGCAAACACTTTCAAAATAAACCATTACAACGCCACTTTAATTAAACAAATACTCGAAGCAGCAAAATTAAATTCGAATGTTTTTTCTAATCAAATGACTTGTGTTAATCGATTAATCGTTGCAGCACCAGTTATTAGTGAATATTGTCTTATGACCATTTTAGAAATAAATAAAAGGGGGAAAAAAACTGACATTTTCTTTTTTTCTTTTAACATTTTGTATTTTCTATATTAAAAACACACACAAAAAAAAGAAAATTTTTCACTCATTTTGAAAAACAATTTTCGTTAAACTGAATAAACAATAAACTTTTTTTAAAGTACTTTAATTTTAAAAAATAACATTTTAAACAAAAATAAAAACAGTCAAGCAGTAAATACTGCCAAAACTGTCATTAAAAACCGTAAATAACCTGATTTAATATATGTACTGATCAATCGATTACTCGCCAATATAATTGATGATTCCTCAAATACTTAAAAAAATTGTTTGTGGCAGCTCTAATATTCAATAAAGTTACTGTATTTTCCGCGTTATAAGGCGCACCTTAAATGAATGGCCTATTTTAAAGTTGTTTTCATATATAGGGCGCACTACATTGTAAAGTGCAGTAGTGTAGTAGTAGTAGTAGTAGTACTAGTAGTGGTTGGGGTTGCGTTATGCATCCACTAGATGTTAGCTGCGCTAAAGGGAATATCATGCCGTGATTAACCAATATATAAGACGCATTGGATTATAAGGCACACTGTTGGCTTTCAAGAAAATTGAAGGCTTTTAGGTACGCCTTATAGTGCAGAAAATACGGTAAACCGCTCTTCGGGAAAATGGAGCTCGGGCACACGACGAGCCAAGCTACATCCAGATGTCGCTAGCTCACATGCAATTTTGGTACCTGGTATCAACGGCCATGGGGGCAAAATCCATCCGGTGCTTCGTCTGAAAAATCAGCGTCCTTGTGCGGATCTCCATGACGGCCGGCGGCTGCACGGGTGTGGCGATGGCGAACAGGGCTAACAGAGGACTTCCCTCAGGCCCACCGTCCTTCCACATGTACTTAAGATGGCCGGAAAATTTTAAAGCCTGCGGGAGGAATGAATCGGTGAAAATTCATAGCCAATTAGTTGTCAATTAAAGTAGTCAAAGACTATTCATGTAGTCAATTCATCGTTCGTCTTCCAGTTTTATTGTCTCCTGAAAAAAGTAGGTGGAAAAAATACAAACAAGCACGTGTGCTATTACAGGTTCCCCTCTACTGGCAAATTCCTGAATACAAAAGCTGCCCTCTACTGGCTAACTCCTAATTTTAATTCAACAATGTAATTAATTAGCCCTGATACATAAAAATTAAAAAATCGGGCTCCAAGGATCGATAGATACCGGTCCATGCGACAAAGCTACCAAGCTTTAAGACGACCAGTTCACGAATAACGGACGATTAGGGATTCATAGTTAGTGTCCACAAGAAGAACAACAACAACCTGAACGGTAACTTAACAGGTCTTCAGCCTGTTTAAAAATAATAAATAAAATATCGTACATCAAATTTTGGGGCAAAAACAATCACAGATTTGATATTTTTCCAAAAATAAAATACTTAAATTCATAAAATCAATTTATCACCCAGGCAGAATACAGTGAAATAGCTGTGAAAAGTGTACTAGTTAGAGGTCGACCGATATGGGATTTTCAAAGGCTGTCGGCAATTTTTAAAATTTTTAATTCAGCCAATTGCTGATATCCAAAGCCGAATTTGTAAGCCGATACCTATTTTTTAAGCTTGTTGATTAGGAAAGGAAATTAAAACACTCGTTATACACATTTCTATATCAGAAGTTCAATTCTACTACTTTCTGTTGTAATACTGGCCACTAGATGGTGCAAAACCACAATTAACTAGAAATTGCAAGTTCTGGAGAAATTAGTCTGGGGCTTTGCTGTGTGGGGATACAGATATTAGCCCCACCCAGGTTGTTTGGGGACATTTCGGGGACAATATCAGGTCAGTTCCTGTTGATTTGGGGGACATGTCCTGGTCATATCAGGTCATCTGAGGACATTTGAGGGGTGTGTTCTGGTCATATCAGGTCATTTGGGGACATTTGGGGGCGTGTCCTGGTCATATCAGGTCATTTGGGGACATTTGGGGGGGTGTCCTGGTCATATCAAGTCATTTGGGGACATTTGGGGGCGTGGCCTGGTCATTTGGGGACATTTGGGGGCGTGTCCTGGTCATATCAGGTCATTTGGGGACTTTTTGGGGCCGTGTCCTGGTCATATCAGGTCATTTGGGGGGCGTGTCTTGGTCACCCAAACAGTGAACGTAACAGTTAAGCACTTTTCAGACATACACTGAACTCTGCTTATGTCTCGGCATTTAAATGGGTAGCCCCTAATGTCTGAAAACAATTTCCTGGGTCGACTGACACAGACATGAACTGGGTCACGTCCAGTATAATGTTTGGCACTTAACCGGGTAGCTTAATGTGTAAAAGCAGCTGGTTAAATCCCAGTTCACAGCGCGAAAGCTGATGACGTAAATATCACGGGACTACAACGCAACTTGATCATATTCAGCTCGCTTTGCTTGGATATTACATTCCAATTCATAATCTATCGCTTGTACGCGTTTCCTTGAGCGTATAATGGAAACCAAGACCAGAGCGCTTAGTCGGAGGATGTCTGTTGCAACTTCGGCATCCATCTTCAGAATTGTGGGTTGTTTGGCTGACACACAAATATGACGTAATGTCCGAGTTATAAAATCCCGTCCCCCACACTACCCAAAAAGAGAATGCCGAGTCACCAACATGGGACAGGTCTAAAAGCAGGCACGAAAATGGGTCAGGGGTTAAAAAGGTGAGAACGGTGTGGAGGACATATGTTCCGGCGTTTTGCCAAAATGTCTACATTGCCGAAGCGTCCTACTGTATGAGGCAAATTTGACACCCAAAGTACTACTGTCTGCTCTCAACTTGTTTTGTTTAGATGCATACAGCAGGAACGTATTGAAAAATGCCTTAAGAAAGACTTAAATGTAGTTATATCAAGTAAGGACGGTTTAAATATGCTACGTGACTAATGTGGTCAACTGCTTTAAAGCTACCACAAAAAAACACAATGGTTAAAAGTAGAGGTGGGAATCTTTGGGCACCTAACGATTCGATTACGATTCAGAGGCTACGATTCAATTATAAATTGATTATTGATGACCCCCCCCCCCCGCTATTAGCTGCTTTTACTGTTTTGTACATTAGTTACAAAAAAAAAAAAGCCTCGCAGGCTTAAATAAACGACTTTTTCAGTATCAAGTTAACAGTTAAAAACGATAAATAATATACTCAAATCCCCATTCTGTATCAGCAGCTTTAAACTACATTCAATTAATTTAATGTTGTGAATCAACCGTTAAAGTTGTTAAAATTGCTCCCGTTATTCCATAATTCCCCTTTTGTCTACTTTCGACATGTGAAAGTTTTAAAACTCTTTTAAAGATAGATTCAAGTCAATATTTTACCGATTTAGGAGTATTTTAGATAAAAAGTTAATTAGGTTCGCTTGGAAGTAGGCATGTGCCGGTATGATATTTTGACGGTACGATAACCGCGGTTTCACGGTATTGCAATTATAGCTCCCAAAAATTTTGAGATGTATGGGTTAAAAAAAATAACTTTTTTCCATTGAACAGGATTTTTTTTTTTTCAGACCATAGTTGCAAATTGGAACATGAATATATTGTTAAAATAAATAATCAATAAAAAAATATTTTAAATAAAATTAAACTAAATATAACTTATAGACTATACTCACAGCCACAGCTCAAGTTGCTCAAGATTAGAGCAAGAACAAAATAATTTCTATAAAGAAGTAAAAACACTTCTGAATAAAATTTTTTAAAAATTGATATTGCATGACTTTTTTTTGAGGGTGGAAAAGCTCAAGTGAAGTTTCGCCATTTTCAGCCACTGTGTCAACTCTAGTCTACATGATGTCATGCCTTTGTGTTAAAAAGAACATAAAGAATTCATAAGTTCGTTAAAAATGTATAAGTTAGTTAAAATGTCAATATTATTGTGGAAAGCTTTCATCTAAAAAAAAAAATAAAAATAAAACATTGGGAGTGAGACCTCTCCTTGATCCAGCGAACGTGGATTTGTGCATAGGGCAAGATCATCTTTCGCAATTAGCGATCTTTGACGCTATCACTTTTTCCCCCTCATTCAAGCGAATCAAGCTTGTTTTCTCACTCTGCGGCTGTCACACTCAACGAAGTTGCTCTCCCAGCTAAGCCTAGGCTAACATTCATCTTTGTAAGCTTTTAGTTAGTTTGTATATTGAATTTGAAAGGGAAATGTGTGCTTTGTTTTGGGTGAACTTTTTCCCATGGTGCTAATCTGTTGAAGCTACTCACATGGAAAAATCTAATTGTACAACATTTTAAATGTATTCATTTTGTATATTACACTTAGCACGATTTGAGAGCTCAATAAATTGAAGAACAGTATGCCTTATGTTTGGAGTATCTGTTTTTGGGTTAGCTGGCTGGCTAGCCGATAGCGTCACTTTCACACACAGCAACAAACGGGAGGGGGTGAGCGCTGCTGCGCCAAGCTGCTTCGGCTGCATTTTTGACACAAGAAAAATAGCGAATACTGTACTACGGTCTGACGGAAAATTTTAGTGGTTTTGAAACCGTGACGTTTTCACACCACGGTAAACAGCCTTGCAGGGAAGTCTACTGCTTTAAGATGGCGGCCGTTTTCTAACGCCCATAACTATCTTTCTGGACATGTGCTGCTATCGCCACTGAGTCTATTTTGCATCTAGTCCTATATAAATATGATATCTACCGTAACATTATCTGGACGTACTTTGGAGCAGCTGTCGGCAGCAGTCAGATATGTTGTTGTTTTTTTATCTCGCGGCATGAGTTGAGCTAGAGACGTGAGTTGAGCATTGGCATTACCCGAGGGGCCGGGTAATGACATGCATGATGTTTAGCTACTCTCGCTCCGTTCCTCATTGGGACTCGAAGACCGCGCGGCACGCTGAGTGTGTTTTACTTCCGCTTTACCTGACATATTTCAATAATCGGAATTTGGATGTTTGTGAATCGTTCTCGAATCTTCCAAGGCTGAATCGCGAATAATCTAAGAATCGGAAATTTCGCACACCTCTAGTTAAAAGTATGGGAGGGTAATACATGCAAAAAGTATTTTTGAGGGAAAAAAAACTAATTCATTCAGTCATTCATTTTCCATGCCGCTTTTCCTCGCAAACAAAAATAGTGGGTACTCGCCGCTTTTAACTGATGTGCGCATGGCTGCGAATGTTTGCGCAACTGCGCTGAGCATTGTGTACAGCGATATAAGACAGAAGTTTGCGTTTCTTCTTTTATATTAACATTAAATACACAAGCTTGACGCTAACTTAATGCGAGCTATTTTTTCACTGGAGATTTGGCTAGCTCTGGCAGTGTTCGACGCAAGTAGCAACAAATGGCAGTAACTTTGTTATACAGCAAAATATGAAAAGGATTGAAACCGTTACTCACCAAATCCAATATGCTGGCAAATGCATTCATCTGAAAAAAATATTGGGAGTGAGACCTCCCCTCGTCCAGCGAACACGAATTTGTGCTTAGGGCAAGATCATCTGTCACAATTAGCGATCTTTGACGCAATCCTTTTTTCCACTTCAAGCTTGTTTCTCACTTAGCGGTTGTGAGACATAAAACCTCGACGAAGTTGCTCTTCCAGCTTAGCCTAGGCTAACATTCGTCTTTGTAAGTTTTTAATTAGTTTGTATTTTGAATTTGAAAGCAAAATGTGTTTTGTTTTGGCGAACTTTTTCATAATGCTAATCAGTTGAAGCTACTCACACATGGAAAAATACTATTGTACAACGTTTTAAATGTATTCATTTTGTATATTTCAGTTACTACGATTTGACAGCTCAATAAATTGATGAAATGTACGCCCTGTGTTTTGTTTTTGGGTTCGCTGGAATAGCGTAACTGACACACAAAGCAACAAACAGCGGAAGGGGTGAGCGCTGCCGTGCCACTTTTGGCTGCATTTTTGACACATGAAAAATAATAGCGAATCATGTACTACGGTGTGACAAATAATTTTAGTGGTTTTGAAACCATGACGTTTTCATACCATGGTAAACCGTGACACCGGAAACTGGCACATGCCTACTCCCCCCACCCCCCTTAAAAAGTTTCTCCTCGGATCTACACGATTCACGTAGGTCACCCTTTGACTTCAAAACGGCGAATTTTGCCGAAAGGTGAGAGATTTTCATGCCGGGAAAGTGTCCAACCCGGGTAATTCCCAGTACATCTTCCCATGTCTGAAAGCCATGAGAGGTACAGTGCCTTGCAAAAGTATTCGGCCCCCTTGAACCTTGCAACCTTTCGCCACATTTCAGGCTTCAAACATAAAGATATAAAATTTTAATTTTTTGTCAAGAATCAACAACAAGTGGGACACAATCGTGAAGTGGAACAAAATTTATTGGATAATTTAAACTTTTTTAACAAATAAAAAACTGAAAAGTGGGGCGCGCAATATTATTCGGCCCCCTTGCGTTAATACTTTGTAGCGCCACCTTTTGCTCCAATTACAGCTGCAAGTCGCTTGGGGTATGTTTCTATCAGTTTTGCACATCGAGAGACTGACATTCTTGCCCATTCTTCCGTGCAAAACAGCTCGAGCTCAGTGAGGTTGGATGGAGAGTGTTTGTGAACAGCAGTCTTCAGCTCTTTCCACAGATTCTCGGTTGGATTCAGGTCTGGACTTTGACTTGGCCATTCTAACACCTGGATAGGTTTATTTTTGAACCATTCCATTGTAGATTTGGCTTTATGTTTTGGATCATTGTCCTGTTGGAAGATAAATCTCCATCCCAGTCTCAGGTCTTGTGCAGATACCAACAGGTTTTCTTCCAGAATGTTCCTGTATTTGGCTGCATCCATCTTCCCGTCAATTTTAACCATCTTCCTTGTCCCTGCTGAAGAAAAGCAGGCCCAAACCATGATGCTGCCACCACCATGTTTGACAGTGGGGATGGTGTGTTCAGGGTGATGAGCTGTGTTGCTTTTACGCCAAACATAACGTTTTGCATTGTGGCCAAAAAGTTCAATTTTGGTTTCATCTGACCAGAGCACCTTCTTCCACATGTTTGGTGTGTCTCCCAGGTGGCTTGTGGCAAACTTTAAACGAGACTTTTTATGGATATCGTTGAGAAATGGCTTTCTTCTTGCCACTCTTCCATAAAGGCCAGATTTGTGCAGTGTACGACTGATTGTTGTCCTATGGACAGACTCTCCCACCTCAGCTGTAGATCTCTGCAGTTCATCCAGAGTGATCATGGGCCTCTTGGCTGCATCTCTGATCAGTTTTCTCCTTGTTTGAGAAGAAAGTTTGGAAGGACGGCCGGGTCTTGGTAGATTTGCAGTGGTCTGATGCTCCTTCCATTTCAATATGATGGCTTGCACAGTGCTCCTTGAGATGTTTAAAGCTTGGCAAATCTTTTTGTATCCAAATCCGACTTTAAACTTCTCCACAACAGTATCTCGGACCTGCCTGGTGTGTTCCTTGGTTTTCATAATGCTCTCTACACATTAAACAGAACCCTGAGACTATCACAGAGCAGGTGCATTTATATGGAGACTTGATTACACACATTTGGATTCTATTTATCATCATCGGTCATTTAGGACAACATTGGATCATTCAGAGAGCCTCACTGACTTCTGGAGTGAGTTTGCTGCACTGAAAGTAAAGGGGCCGAATAATATTGCACGCCCCACTTTTCAGTTTTTTATTTTTTAAAAAAGTTTAAATTATCCAATAAATGTTGTTCCACTTCACGATTGTGTCCCACTTGTTGTTGATTCTTGACAAAAAAATTAAATTTCATATCTTTATGTTTGAAGCCTGAAATGTGGCGAAAGGTTGCAAGATTCAAGGGGGCCGAATACTTTTGCAAGGCACTGTATATCCCGCATCACATTACACTGTAATTTAGCGAGATATAAGTATATGAGTATAAATTGGCCCCCCGAGATGAACCTCTGGCAAGTGGGGGCCTCGTGGATAATTATTCGTGGGTCCCTTCACACTTCCAGATAAGCCTGTTATTACAGGTGTTTTTCATCGGCTATAGATCAGTCGATCTTGATAAAAATCCACATGACGGCCGGCAGACATAGCGGTCCACCTTTATTATTAATTACCAGGAATCCAGATGTGTTGTCCAAGAGGCAGCGCAGACGACAGCAAAAGCTTCTCTCCAGAAAGAAGGAGTTCTCCTGAAGTTGAAGATGGTGCCGGCTGCTCGTTGTTGCTTTTTTTGTCGGAAAAGACACAACATAAAGCTCCGATCATCGTGGCCGTCATCGCCACGCTTATTCTGGAACTCACCGACGTCCTCTCCGGGCTCGCTGAGGTGCACGCCGAGCTTCAGCTGGCAGCTGAACATTTCTCGGTCGTCGATGTGGATGAGGTCATAGACGCTTTGCTGCACCAGGTCAGACTGAGAACAATATAGAAAAAAGGACTTAAGCTTATAAAATAAAAAAATTAAAAACTCACTAAAAATATATAGAGCAGCAATTTTAAACCTGAGGAAAGGGGGCTTATTTTCCGGTCCGTCATCACAATCAAGGTTAAGAATTTGCATATATACACGAGAGCTGGGAATCTTTGAGCACCTAACGATTCGATTACGATTATGATTCAGAGGCTTCGATTCGATTATAAATCGATTATTGATGCACCCCACCACACTTTTAATGTTTTGTACATTAGTTCCAAAAGGTGCATCAAGAATCTTTCTTGCTCCCTCTTTCTCCGCTTCAGCCATTGTTATGTTATGTCCTATCTCTTAGAGGTTAGATCTTGTGCCCGAACCTGAACGGGTCGGGCCCAAAATGTTAAGCATTCACGTTTGGGTCGGGCCACCCCGCACCGGACTAATAAATTATATAAAAAAAAAAAAAGGGATAAAACCGAGAGCAGGCTCTCTGTATTGTGCATTTGCTTGTGCACTCACATGAAGCAGTGGCGCCGCCCGCTTTTTCTTCTTCTCTTCCGCTGTGGTGCTTGCGATTCGTTACGAAAGACACTTTTATTTATGCACACAAAGGCAACACAAATGTGATCCTTTTGAATCCTCTCCTCTGAGTGTCTGCAAACTCTTTTTTTTAATTTTTATTAAACTTTCCCAGCGTTATTTCGTTGTGTACTGATTTTATAATGATCACAAAAATATGCAGACTATTTAAACATTAAGAAAACTTGCGTTTTTTTCTGCCAACTGAGAATTCGTTCCAAAAGACACTTTTTTATGCACACAAAGGCAACACAAATGTGATCCTTTTGAATCCTCTCCTCTGTGTGTCTGCAAAACCGCATGTTTTTTTTTTTTTTTTTTTTTTTTTAATATATTAAACTTTCCCAGCGTTATTTCATTGTGTAAATGATTTTATAATGATCACAAAAATATGCAGACTATTTAAACATTAAGAAAACTTGCGTTTTTTTCTGCCAACTGAGAATTCGTTCCGAAAGACACTTTTTTATGCACACAAAGGCAACACAAATGTGATCCTTTTGAATCTTCTCCTCTGTGTGTCTGCAAAACCGCATGTTTTTTTTTTTAATATTAAACTTTCCCAGCGTTATTTCGTTGTGTAAATGCTTCTATAATGATCACAAAAATATGTAGACTATTTAAACATTAACAAATATGCGTTCTTTCTGCCATCTCGAAGAAATGAAAATAAATTGCTGCTGCTGCGTTTTTTTTTTTTCCTCGCGTCACTCCAAGCCGGGTCGGGCTTCAATACCAGCGGGCCGTGTCGGGTCGGGCTGGATTTTTTAGGCTCCATCTAACCTCTACTATCTCTCTGCTCTCTCGATTGCAAAAAAATGATATTTCCTCATGTTGAAACAGATTGTTATGGCTGCTAAAATGCTGCTGCACTTCATTTTAATTCATTATTTTTTATCGTTATGTGGTAGTTACTGATTGCATTTCTAAGTTGATTGCACATATATAGTGGGCTAGGACTACATTTTACTTTTGTTCTGGACTGCAATTTAGTTGGATGTTTTGTTTGCAACTGAACTGATCCCTGGATTGATATTGCGATAAAGATGCTGCTGCACTACAATATTTTCTTTGTCGCTTTCTTTAATATTTACTTGAATATTTTTATCGATGGGTTGTTGTGACTAAAATACAGTGACTGTTATTACTGATTTTGCACAGGAGTTCAGATATTGCACTGTGTGAAAGGCTGCTACTGTGTGTAAAAAAAAAAAAAAAAAAAAAAAGAGAAAGCCCTGGTCTCATTCAAAGCACCAATTAAATGCTGTGGTTTTTTTTTTATTTTTATTTTTTTTAAATATATATCTAAAAGTATTTTCATTTGACTTCAACCAGGAGTGACACAAGAGCCAATAAAAAAGTTGTTTAATGTCTGACCGCTTGTGTTGCCTCATGATTCACAAAAAATATGCTTTGCTTTAGAATTTTAATGCATCCCAGGCTTTAAGGCATCGCGATGCATTGCCGAATCGAACTGAATCGAATCATGACCCTCTGAATCGAATCGTGGCCCTCCGAATCGTAATCGAATCGAATCGTGAGGGCAGTACCGATGCACACCTCTAGACCCTATAGTGGGATACCCAGGAAGCCAGGCTGGATTTTCCAAAATTTACCTGAGAAAGCTAAAACAGTTTTGGAAGAATGTTCTTTGGTTAGATGAGACAAAAGTAGAGCTTTTTGGGTAATGGCATCAACATAGAGTTTACAGGGGAAAAAAACGAGGCCTACAAAGAAAAGAACATGGACCCCACAGTCAAACATGGTGGAGGTTCCCTGATGTTTTGGGGTTGCTTTGCTAACTCTGGCACTGGACTGCTTGACCGTGTGCATGGCATTATAAAGTCTGAAAACTACCAACAAATTTTGCAGCATAATATAAGGCCCAGTGTAAGAAAGCTAGGTCTCCCTCAGAGGTCATGGGTCTTCCAGGAGGACAATGACACCAAAACACTCTTCAAAAAGCACTAGAAAATGGTTTGAAAGAAAGCATTGGAGACTTCTAAAGTGACCAGCAATGAGTCCAGACCTGAATCCCATAGAACACATGTGGAGGGATCTGAAAACGACACCCTTCAAATCTCTGAGACCTGGAGCAGTTGGCCAAAGAAGAATGGTCTAAAATTCCAGCAGAGCATTGTTAAGAAACTCATTGATGGATACCTGAAGCGGTTGTTCGTACTTATTTTGTCTCAAGGTTGTGCTAACAAGTATTAGGCTGTGGGTGCCAATACTTTTGTCCAGTCCATTTTTGGAGTTTTGTGTAAAATGATAGTGATTTATTTATTTTTATTCCCCATTCTCTTTTGTGTTTTTTCATCGCAAGCAAAATAAATTAAGATACAGTGGGGCAAATAAGTATTTAGTCAACGACTAATTGTGCAAGTTCACCCACTTGAAATTATTACAAAGGCCTGTAATTGTTAACATGGGTAAACCGCAACCATGAGAGACAGAATGTGGAAAAAAAAAACAGAGAATCACATTGTTTGACTTTTAAAGAATATATTTGCAAATCATGGTGGAAAATAAGTACTTGGTCAATACCAAAAGTTCATCTCAATACTTTGTTATGTACCCTTTGTTGGCAATAACGGAGGCCAAACGTTTTCTGTAACTCTTCACAAGCTTTTCACACACAGTTTCTGGTATTTTGGCCCATTTCTCCATGCAGATCTCCTCTAGAGCAGTGATGCTTTGGGGGTGTTGTTGGGCAACACGGACATTCAACTCCCTCCACAGATTTTCTATGGGGTTGAGATCTGGAGACTGGCTAGGCCACTCCAGGACCATGAAAAGCTTCTTACGAAGCCACTCTTTTGTTGCCCTGGCTGTGGGTTTGGGATCATTGTCATGCTGAAAGACCAAGCCACGTCTCATCTTCAATGCTCTTGCTGACGGAAGGAGATTTTCACTCAAAATCTCTCGATACATGGCCCCATTCATTCTTTCCTTTA
Source organism: Corythoichthys intestinalis (assembly GCF_030265065.1). Classification (NCBI taxonomy): domain Eukaryota; kingdom Metazoa; phylum Chordata; class Actinopteri; order Syngnathiformes; family Syngnathidae; genus Corythoichthys; species Corythoichthys intestinalis. The sequence continues at coordinate 13,817,512 of NC_080411.1, read as the reverse complement.
CACAGATCAGTCGCCTGGTCCCTTTGCAGAAAACCAGCCCCAAAGCATGATGTTTCCACCCCCATGCTTCACAGTGGGTATGGTGTTCTTCGGATGCAACTCAATATTCTTTCTCCTCCAAAAACGAGAACCTGTGTTTATACCAAAAAGTTCTATTTTGGTTTCATCTGACCATAACACATTCTCCCAGTCCTCTTCTGGATCATCCAAATGCTTACTTGCGAACCGGAGACTGGACGTGTCCTGGCTTCAGCAGGGGGATACGTCTGGCAGTGCAGGATTTGAGTCCCTGGCGGCGCATTGTGTTACTGATAGTAGCCTTTGTTACTGTGGTCCCCGCTCTCTGTAGGTCATTCACTAGTTCCCCCTTGTGTGGTTCTGGGATTTTTGCTCATCGTTCTTGTTATCATTTTGACGCCACGGGGTGAGATCTTGCATGGAGCCCCAGATCGAGGGAGATGATCAGTAGTCCTGTATGTCTTCCATTTTCTAATAATTGCTCCCACAGTTGTTTTTTTTTTACACCAAGCGTTTTACCTATTGCAGATTCAGTCTTCCCAGCCTGGTGCAAGTCTACAATTTTTTCTCTGGTGTCAGTCCACAGCTCTTTGGTCTTGGCCATAGTGGAGTTTGGAGTGTGACTGACAGATTGTGGACAGGTGTCTTTTATACCGATAATGAGTTAAAACAGGTGACATTAATACAGGTAACGAGTGGAGCCTTGTTAGACCTCGTTAGAAGAAGTTAGAACTCTTTGACAGCCAGAAATCTTGCTTTTTTTTTTTTTTGGTGACCAAATACTTATTTTCCACTCTAATTTGGAAATACATTCTTTAAAAATCAAACAATCTGATTTTCAGTTTTTTTCCCCCACATTCTCTCATTGTTGAGGTTTACCCATGTTGACAATTACAGGCCTTTCTAATCTTTTCAAGTGGGAGAACTTGCACAATTGGTGGTTGACTAAATACTTATTTGCCCCACTGTATTACTACCACCAAAGCATTTGTAATTGCAATCCTTTTCTGAGAGAAATTGAGCATTATCTGACAGAATTGAGGGGTGCCAATACTTTGGGCCAGCACTGTAATCTCGCAATCAAAATGGCTCGGAATTCTAGCGCCATCAATGGCAGCCAAAGAATTCAATGAGTACACTCCAACAAGGGTCGCCAACCTTTTTTGGAATAAGTGCAACAAAGTTGAAGTCCTACCTGATGGAAGCCTAGGTAGTCCTGGATGGTGGGTGACGTGTAGAAGATGGTGCCGTCCCCTGTGACCACCAATACAAAGCCATGGAGCGACTGCGGGAGAGGCCAATTAGTGAGGACAACTAGAAACCCTGCGAATGACCGGCGTTGTACCTTGAGAAGGAGCTCGCCCTCAGAGAAACCGACGCCGTCCAGTGACACAGAGCGGCCATTACTATCGTGGCGAGAGAGCTGCGTGTCCGTCCTGCGCTGCCCTGCAAGAGAAATTATTCCTTTTCAAAAGGGTGCTGGAATTTTGAAATTGAAGATTACATTTAAAATATTAGTTCATTCGCTCCCATTCCTCCCCACTTCAAACGGATTGGATGTTTATAACAGTCAGTGGCAACCAATGAGTTTAATTTTAGGGCATTTCAGGTCATTTGCTGTTGATATTCAGTCACTTCCTGTTGATTTTGGGGCATTTATGGGTCACTTTCAGTTGTTTTTTTTTGTACTTTCTGATGATTTTGGAGCATTTCCAGGTCACATTGGGTCACTTTTGGGGTATTTCTGGGTCACTTTCTGTTGATTTTTGGTACCTTTGGTACATTTCGGAACATTTCCTGTTCATGTTAGGGAATTTTCAGATGCTTTCCTGATCATTGGTCACTTCCTGTTGAGTTTGGGTTGTTGAACAGAAATCGAGAGTAAATGACTCATAAATGCCCCAAGAAATGCCCTAAAATGAGTAGAAAGTAGAGCTGCAGCTATCAGTTATTATAGCAGTCGATTCAGCTATCAACAAGTGAGTTCAAATCAACAAGTAATCAGACATTTAATGTGTTGCAGAAAAACTGGGAGACGTAAAACAAAGGCATGCTAAGAGTGCACTTTCAAGAGAGCATTAAAAGTGACTACAAAATAAAATTCACGAGTGTTTCTTCAAGCTAAGCACAATTTCACTCTCATTAAAACAAATTAAAATACCTGAGCTTAGCCTCAAAAGTATAAAACAATAGTAATAACAATAAATGAGGATGAAAGTACAACAAAAGAACAATTGGCTAACTTGCATCAGATTTTTTTTTTCAATGCTCTTAACAAATCGTTCAAACACATATTACCACAAAAAACAGCTTAATATACCCATAAATTTAAATTATGAATGCATTAAAAAAACCTATTAGCTCAAATAAAAACTTACCTTCTGTTGGTCTTAACAAGGAGCAGCTGGATTTAGCCATGTTAAATGAGTTGTCATATTCAATGTTGCCACTAGAGGGCAGTGTATCCACCCAAATCAATAAAACTAACTGCAAACACATTAAAAACAAACAATTTCAATGCCCCTTTAATTAAATGAATACTTGAAGCAGCAAAATTTGATTTGAAGCTTTTTTTCTAATCGAATTACTCAAGTTAATCGACTACTGTAATCTTCGGACGTTAAATTGCACTTGACAATAAGCCGCCACCCACCAAATTTGACACCAAATTGTCATTCGTTCATAGATAAGCCGCAGTTGTCCTCAATGTATGATGCAATATTTATAACAAAAGATATTAACCGGTAACACTATATTTGATAGCGGCATCGTAAGACTGTCATAAGACCAAATGAACCGCCATTAAGCTTTGAACAGATTGGCTGCAAAGCTTTATTGCTTCAAGAAGCTTCATTTGGCCATCACTGCAGTCAACCTCTGCTGCCACCTTCTGTCAACACTGTTGTCGCCTAACATGCCTCCAAACATGCACTGCAGTGCTACAGATGTAAATAACATTCAAAATTCATGTTCTGTGCAAATTATTTCTTCAGTTACTGTTCCAGTTGTTTCATTAATTGCGAGGTGGTAACACCTTTTTTGACTGTGGCACCATAATACTGTCATTAGACAATCATAATTATGACATGACACTGACATGAGCATTAATGAATGCTGATGGCAGATGCCATTTTGTGTCATCTGACAAATTATCCCACTTTTGAATGGATGGGAGATCCGAGTGGGACATAAATGGAGTTAGTGACATAATTCATAATGTCATTAATGCCCATGATGTCATAATTATGACGGTTTTACGACAGTATTATGAAACCGCTGACAAAGAAGTGTTACCTATTAACCCAAAAAAAATCAACAAATAAGCCGCACTGGAAAATAAGCCACACACTTCAAAATAAGAGAGTAGCAGGTTATAGTTCTAATATTACGGCAATTGTTGCAGCACTAGTAGAAAGTGACCTGTAAATGCCCCGAAAATTTTGGTAGCAACCTGTTGGTTTTGGGGATTTTTCTGGGTCACTTCCTGTTGATTTGGAGGCATTTATGAGTCATTTCCTGTTGATTTTGGGTTGTTGAAAAGGAAGTGACCTGTAAATGCCCCTAAAATAAATAGGAAGTGACCCATGTTCATTCACCCCCTTCCAGTCTAAATGGATTGGGTGTCTAGCGCCGTCAATGGCAGCCATTGAGTTAACTGAGAAACTAGTGGAAGATTTAGATAGCAACTTGTTGGTTCCTTTAAACAGTGACACTTTTTTGAAGGGAACGTCAGACTTAAAGACTTGTAGGGTCTAATAAGCCACAATTGTTCTCTTTGACTAAAATATGTTATTAGAAACACATGCAGTGGGGCAAATAAGTATTTAGTCAACCACCAATTGTGCAAGTTCTCCTACTTGAAAAGATTAGAGAGGCCTGTAATTGTCAACATAGGTAAACCTTAACCATGAGGGACAGAAGGAGAAGAAAAAAACAGAAAATCACATTGTTTGATTTTTAAAGAATTTATTTCCAAATTAGAGTTGAAAATAAGTATTTGGTCACCAACAAACAAGCAAGACTTCTGGCTGTCAAAGAGGTCTAACTTCTTCTAATGAGGTCTAACAAGGCTCCACTCGTTACCTGTATTAATGTCACCTGTTTTAACTCATTATCGGTATAAACGACACCTGTCCACAAGCTCAGTCAGTCACACTCCAAACTCCACTATGGCCAAGACCAAAGAGCTGTCGACCGACACCAGAGACAAAATTATAGACTTGCACCAGGCTGGGAAGACTGAATCTGCAATAGGTAAAACGCTTGGTGTAAAGAAATCAACTGTGGGAGCAATTATTAGAAAATGGAAGACATACAGGACTACTGATAATCTCCCTCAATCTGGGGCTCCATGCAAGATCTCACCCCGTGGCGTCAAAATGATAACAAGAACGGTGAGCAAAAATCCCAAAACCACACGGGGGCACCTAGTGAATGACCGACAGAGAGCTGGGACCAAAGTAACAAAGGCTACTATCAGTAACACAATGCGCCACCAGGGACTCAAATCCTGCACTGCCAGACACATCCCCCTGCTGAAGCCAGTACACGTCCAGGCCCGTCTGCGGTTCGCAAGAGAGCATTTGGATGATCCAGAAGAGGACTGGGAGAACTTTTTTGTATAAACACAGGTTCTCGTATTTGGAGGAAAAAGAATACTGAATTGCATCCGAAGTACACCATACCCACTGTGAAGCATGGGGGTGGAAACATCATGCTTTGGGGCTGTTTTTCTGCAAAGGGACCAGGACGACTGATCTGTGTAAAGGAAAGAATGAATGGGGCCATGTATCGAGAGATTTTGAGTGAAAATCTCCTTCCATCAGCAAGGGCATTGAAGATGAGACGTGGCTGGGTCTTTCAGCATGACAATGATCCCAAACACACAGCCAGGGCAACAAAGGAGTGGCTTCGTAAGAAGCATTTCAAGGTCCTGGAGTGGCCTAGCCAGTCTCCAGGTCTCAACCCCATAGAAAATCTGTGGAGGGAGTTGAAAGTCCGTGTTGCCCAAAGACAGGCCCAAAACATCACTGCTCTAGAGAAGATCTGCATGGAGGAATGGGCCAAAATACCAGCAACAGTTTTTGAAAAGCTTGTGAAGAGTTACAGAAAACGTTTGGCCTCCGTTATTGCCAACAAAGGGTACGTAACAAAGTATTGAGATTAACTTTTGGTATTGACCAAATACTTATTTTCCACCATGATTTGCAAATGAATTCTTTAAAAATCAAACAATGTGGTTTTCTAGGTTTTTTTCCCCCACATTCTGTCTCTCGTGGTTGAGGTTTAACCATTTTGACAATTACAGGCCTCTCTAATATTTTCAAGTGGGAGAACTTGTACAATTAGTGGTTGACTAAATACTTAAACCCCACTGTTTATTATTGCCATGCATGGAAAAATCTATATTTAGTAATTTTCGACTGACGAAGGGTGCCAATTTTTACGCGCACAATGCACAATGGCGGTGATGACGCGGTTGGGATGGACTGGGAGAATAGCTGTGCTAGCTAGCAAGCGTAGCTAGTATGACGACTGGCATGATTTTGTCACATTCTGCTGCTGGTCAGATTGTTTGGTTACAGATATGTGGGATGAGTTCCCGACATGTTACCTGCATCCAAGTCCAGCTCATCAGCAGTGTCTTTAAACCGATCCTAGGCGGCTTGCCAAGATATTGACTTTTGACAGTTTTTATATCCCTTTATTGCTAGTTGCATCATTGCATTCATTTGTCTGCCTTTCACCGTGGCTTTCCCTCATTTCTTTTTTTTTTTTAATAAAGTGATCCCAACCTATTGTTACGGACCCTCATTGCGTTTCCCTTTTCGCGATCGTGTGTTTCATTGTGTCTTCAATCAACTCTTTTACGCAATCCCTGTTATTGTTGTCTGCTTGCGGTCTGAAGTGAGTCATGTTTTCTAATTCCGTTGTCAAGCCAGCCGCACTTTCTTTTCAGTTGCATTTCCCTCTCAGGTTTTACCGCACAGACAGACAACGCATGTGGGTTGCGATTGCTTTATAAGGAAAATCATGACTAACGTCACGAGGAAGTATAGTCCTGTGGTCTACGCGTTCGTCTGTCGTGTGGGAAATGAGGATTCGAATCTCGCTGGAGACCTTTAGTTCATTGCTTTTGCTGCTCGTTCTGTGAAATATCTACAGTGCTATCCTGCTCATCACTTCTCCGCGGGGTCAAATTCGAAGGGTAGAACCAACAACATGTTTATGTAGCTAACGAGTGAAGTACGTGGAAGTACGTCACCACCCAGAGTGCATTGTGTCGTCAACAACAATGGCGACCTACTAACTAATTCTTCAAACTTTATAAAAACGAAACATTAAGAGAGGGTTGAATATCAAACTATTACAACTCATACTAACATTTATAATTACAGAACTACAAGTCTTTCTGTCCGTGGTTCCCTTTAAAACGATACCTCGACTCTTGACGGCAGCATATTGATAACCTTTTGGATTACAAAGTACAACAATACATCACCATTTCGATAATTTTTGGACTGGATGTGTGAAAAACTGAAGAAATGGCCATTGTTGAGTTGAAGTGCTACAACAGGAGTCCCCAAACTTTTTCCTGTGAGGGCCCTTCTCTGATAAGGGGCCGGGGTCAGTTTGTAACAGAAAAAGCGTGACGATTGCAGGAGTGCCTAAATGTAAAAATGTATTGTTTTTCAGAAAGCCACAATCAAATAACCCTTTCTGGATTCTTCACGGAACAAAAGTAAATAAAATAAAAATAATATAATATAATATAATATAATATAATTAGGGCTGTCAAAATTAGCCCGTTAACGGGGGGTTATTAATTTTTTTGATTAATCACGTTAAAATATTTGACGCAATTAACGCACATGCCCCGCTCAAACAGATTAAAATGATTGGTGTTTGGCGCCCTCTGCTGGCGCTTGGGTCCAACTGATTTTATGGCTTAATACCTTGAGTGAGCATGGTGTAATTATTGACATCAACAATGGCGAGCTACTAGTTTATTTTTTGATTGAAAATTTTACAAATTTTAATAAAACGAAACCATTTAGAGGGGTTTCAATATAAAATTTCTATAACTTGTACTAACATTTATCTTTTAAGAACTACAAGTCTTTCTATCCATGGATCACTTTAAAAGAATGTTATGTTGTTATGTTATGTACGTTAATGTTAATGCCATCTTGTTGATTTATTGTTATAATAAACAAATACAGTACTTATGTACAGTATGTTGACTGTATAAATCCGTCGTCTTATCTTTCCATTCCAACAATAATTTACAGAAAAATATAGCATATTTTATAGATGGTTTGAATTGCGATGAATTAATTTTTAAGCTGTAATTAACTCGATTAAAATATAATAATATAATATAATAATAAATAATAAATAATAACACTATTAATTAAATAGATAATAACCAAATAATCCTCTCTGGGTTCTTCACAGAAAAAAGCCAGGAAATAAAACTATTGAAAAAAATATATACATATATTTTTTTTTCAGGGGGCTGGACCAAATGTGGCTGCGGGCCGTGTCCGGCCCGCGGGCCGTAGTTTGGGGACCGCTGTGCTACAACGTAGTGGCTAAGCTAAAGGTCGCTTATGCTAGCACTAGCAGCAGTACTGTTATTTTTGACTTTGTGCGACAATGCAGTAGTTTTGGCAACTATTCAACTGGTTTGAACTGACTTTAGTTTTTTTCTTTGCATGACACATTTTTCACAAATTCGATTTCTACTCCAGAGCAAATTATAGTCCGGAAAATACGGTACATTTAAAAGAACTTCTTCCAGGCTTAATCTAATCTCCCATCAGCTCCCTTTTCCCTTACGGTAATGATTGTATGGCACGCAAAGCGGCTTCCTCCCCCCCGACTCCACTCCTCGCTTTTCAAAACAAAGCCGCCGGATCGGCCGCTCATCTCCCTCCGCGAGCCCAGGAATTTCCCTTGACAAGTCGGTCAAGAAGCGGGCATCACGTGACCGCAAAGAATCCTCCCGCTTGTTGTTGTAGCAGGAGCCCGCTCGGGGACGCCTTCCAACTCCCCGCTTCATCTTTCAGGGCGAAAGAAGCTATCCGATCTGCGCGCCACGTCCATTATTCATGCGGCGGGGTGCTCTACCGCCATTGCAAAAAATTGTTTTGTGCCACGTTGCCTTCAAAATCTTACAAAAACGGACTTTTATACTGAACCGAGCACAAGACACGGCCGATTTGAAACCATGATATTGGCAATCAGATGGTAGCTCCTCCAATGTCAACTAAGGGTGGGAACTGATACGATACTAGAGGTCAACCGATATGGGATTTTCAAAGGCCGATGCCGATTTTTAAAATAAAAATTCAGCCGATTGCCAATGTAAGTAAAACAATCTTTCTGTAAACGTACATTTTCAAAGTTCAAGTGGTCTTCTGCGACTTCATTTTCTAACACTGGCCACTCGGTGGTGCAAAAAGCATAACGAACAAAGATCACACAAACAGTGAACATCACAGTTTTGCTATTATATCAGCTAATATTGAAAAAAGTCTCTATTGTCTCGGTCGGCTAATGTACCCTCATAAGAAAGATTATCCAACATCCTATTAAATAGGTTGGTAGCCGATTGTGGAAAAAAGACCAAATATCCGCCCGATATATCGATCAAGGCTCACGATAACGATGATCTCACGGCAATTATCGATACATGGGTCAGGATATCATTCTAGGACGTTCTACGAAACAACTAAAAACAAGCTATTTTCATCTTTCTGGGATGAAATGGAATGGGTTTATTACTAGAAGTGTGCAAAATTCCCGATTCTTAGATTATTCGCGATTCGGCCTTGGAAGATTCGAGAACGATTCACAAACATCCAAATTCCGATATTGAAATATGCCAAGTAAAGCGGAAGTACAACATACTCAGCGCGCCGCGCGGTCTTCAGGACGCAATGAGCAAGAACGGAGCGAGAGTAGCTAAACATCATGCTTCTCATTACCCGGCCCCTCGGGTAATGCCAATGCTCAACTCACGGCTCTAGCTCAACTCATGCCACGAGATAAAAAAAAAAAACACAACAACATACCTGACTGCTGCCGAAAAGCTGCTACAAAGTACATCCACATAATGTTACGGTAGATATTATTTATAGAGGACTAGATGCACCATAGATTCGGTAGCGTGAACAGCACATCTACAAAAAAAGCTAGACGAGGGCGTTAGTAAACGGCCGCCATCTTAAGGCAGTATACTTCCCTGCAAGGCTGTTGTAGCGAACCTTCCAAGCAAACCCAATTAACTTTTTATCTAAAATACTCGTAAATCAGTAAAATATTGACTTGAATCTATCTTTAAAACAGTTTAAAAATTTTCACATGTCAAAAGTAGACAAAAGGAAAATTATGGAATAACGGGAGCAATTTTAACAACTTTAACGGTTGATTCACAACATTAAATTAATTGAATGTAGTTTAAAGCTGCTGATACAGAATGGGGACTGGAGTTTTTTATTTACTGTTATTTTTGTATATTTGTTTACTGCTATATGTTAACTTGATACTGAAATAGTAGTTTGGTTTAGCCTGAGAGTATTTTTGAACAATTTTGGAACTAATGTACAAAACATTTTAAAAAATTTAAAAAATAAAAAAAAAGGAGGGGGCTGCATCCATAATCGTTTTATAATCGAATCGGAGCCTCTGAATCCTAATCGAATCGTTAGGTGGCCAAAGATTCCCAGCTCTATTTATTACTAGTAGATGTCCAATCTGTTTCAAGTGGGAGGGATGGCAGTGGCCAATGCCAGGCAGTGAGTTCATTTTGGGGCATTTATCGGTCACTTCCCGTTGTTTTTGGATTACTGACTAGAAAGACTCAAAATTCGGGATATTTACGGGTCACTTCCTGTAGTTTTATGGGTATTTGGTCACTTCCTGTTGATTTTAGGGCATTTAGGGGTCACTTCCTGTTGATTTTAGGGCATTTACGAGTCACTTCCTGTTGATTTTAGGTTACTGAATAGGAAGTGACTCAAATTTTGGGGCATTTACAGGTCACTTCCAGTTGATTTGGGGGCTTTTACAGGTGACTCTGTACATTTGGGGGATTTACGGGTGACTTCCTGTTAATTTTACGTCACTTCCTGTTTATTTTGGGTCACTTCCTGTTAATTTTGGGTCACTTCCTATTGGTTTTGGGACACTCACAGGTCACTAACTTCCTGTTGATTTTAGGTTACTGAATAGAAAGTGACTCAAATTTGGGGGGATTTACGGGTCACTTTCTGTTGATTTTGGGGCTTTTACAGGTGACTTCCTGCTAATTTTGGGGCTTTTACAGGTGACTTCCTGTTCATTTTGGGCCACTTCCTGTTAATCTGGGTCACTTCCTGTTAATTTTGGGCCTTTCACAGGTTTTGGGGCATTTACGTGTCACTTCTTGTTAATTTTAGGTTACTGAATAGAAAGTGACTCAAATTTTGGGGCATTTACGGGTCACTTCCTATTGATTTTGGGGCTTTTACAGGTCACTCTCTGTAGATTTTGGGGCATTTACAGGTCACTTCTTGTTGATTTTGTTCCTGAATATAAAGTGACTTAAATTTGGGGACATTTCTGGGTCACTTCCTGTAGGTTTTGGGGCATTTACAGGTGGTCACTTCCTGTTGATTTTAGGGCCACTTCCTGTTCATTTTGAGGCATTTACAATTCACTTTCTGTAAATTTTGGGTCACTTCCCGTTCATTCTGGGTCACTTCCTGTTTATTTTGGTGGCATTTAAAAGTCACTTCCTGTTAATTTTGGGTCACTTCCTGTTTATTTTGGGCCATTTACAAGTCACCTTCTGTTAATTTTGGGTCACTTCCTGGTAATTTTGGGTCACTTCCTATTGGTTTTGGGGCATGCACAGATTACTTCCTATTGGTTTTGGGACATTCACAGGTCACTAACTTCCTGTTGGTTTTGGGACATTTATGGGTCACATCCTGTTAATTTTGAGGCATTTACGGGTCACTTCCTGTAGGTTTTAGGGCATTTAAAGGTCACTTCCTGTTAATTTTGGGGAATTTACAGGTCACTTCCTGTTGACTTTGTTCCTGAATACAAAGTGACTTAAATTTGGGGACATTTCTGGGTCACTTCCTGATGATTTTGAGTCACTTACTACTGACAAATCCAAAATCAACAGAATGTGATTTTGTTGTTCTGAATTAAACCAGACTTTCCTAATCATCCTAACCACACTATCTTTGTTAAAAACCACTAGCGAAACATCGAGCTTCTATTTCTGGTGCTTTTTTTTTTCTTTTGTAGCTGCTTGTGTTTGGAGACTAACTTCTGTCATTCTAGTTTCTTTCCCTACTGAGCATCCCCTCCTTGACAGACCAGCATCCACCTCTGCAATGAACCTACCATGGAAGTAACTCTTGGCTTTGAGGTATCCCACGCTGAGCCGCAGCACCGATAGCTTGTCCAGGCGGTTGCGTACATCTTCGGAGAAAGGAAGCAGGCTGGTCAGACGCTCCAGTTCCACGTTCAGGCGGTCTCGGTGCCGTTTGGACGGGTTGGTCTTCACGGGGGGAGGCGCGGCGCTGGACCAAAAACAAAAAAGAAAAAAAATTAAGCCACAAAAAGCCAAAAAAATAAAGTGGGAACCTCTTCTGCTGCAGCTTCTGCTGTGAATTAGAATGAGTTTATCACTAGTAGACGTCCAATCCATTTGAACTTCAAAACGGATTGAACGTCTATGGCCGTCATTGGCAGCCAATGTCAGGCAATGAGGTAATTTTGGACCATTTAAAGTGCCTGTGACATGAAAAAGCATGTTTATTTCATAATACACGCTGTATTTTATGCTCCTGAATGAAATGGACCGCTTGGATGTGTGTGGAAGAGATCGCTTTATTTATTTAGTTTTTTGAATCCCGCGCCATGAAAATGAGTGACTTCCGGCGACAATCTCGGAAAGAAAGAGGGCGCTGTGACGTGTACGGAGGAAGGAGTCCTCTTCACTATATAGCCGTACTGTTGTATGAGGACTAAGGATTCAGCTGATTTTGCGGATTAATACGTTTATTTTTCGCATCACGCCAGCCAAACGGCAGCAGAAAAATGTTGCTGTATGAGGGAGAGGTATGTGCGCCTTTTTGGGGTTTCAAAAGGTTCCCATCCACTGGTGGATATTGGCCAAAACAAGCGCTACTACTGTGGGACCATGGGACTTACAAGAAGTGAGTAAACATCGTGTTTTGTATTACGTCAAATACTGGGATCAGCTGTCACGCCTCCTCGTTTGTTTACATTCTCCGAAGCAGGAAAGGGAAATGACATATGCCCGATTTAGGTGGCATAAAACATCGTTCGGGAGGTGCGACAGTAAAGGTGAAGTCGACAGTTTTGACTATTATGGAGTAATTTTACCATGTCGTCTTGAATAAATGCATTTTTATTAGTTCATATACCATTTAGCACAAGACATGTCGTGTCATGACCATGCCATTTATTTAGCTATTGAGGAAAAATACTTGGATAAAAAGAATATCTTGTATAAATATTGGAGTAGAGAGACTGAAACAATGACATTTTGCGGCTCTCTTCGTCACTTATTCCTCGTTGTGAAAAATTCTTCTCAATGGGCTGCATACTGAATCAGATGAAATCGTGACTCCGCTGACGTCATTCACCTGTTGGGGACGCTAGAGTCCTATAATGGTAGGCGTGGCTAACCGGCAGATTAAAAAACTAATTTCTCGTCATCTGCGCTTTGCTAAACAGTTGTATGTAGCCGAATCGTCTCAAAATATGATTCTAATTCACATAATAATCCGATTTAAGATTTTTTTTTCTCCTGTCGTACGCACTTTAATGTTTAGACTGCGTGTACATTTGTTAAATATGTTAAATTGAAAGCTGGTAAATAAATCAACGAGAAACAGTTCATTTGTATTTCATTTATTGATACAGATATTCAAATTGTATAACAGTCTGCTTGGGCGAATTTATCGTCATTTCTCGTTATCGAGGTATATCTGCTTTAAGGCCACCCCATTCTGGAGTGCTGCAATGCATGCTAGGAGGCATGTTGGACAACAACAGTGTTGACAGCAGGTGGGAGCAGAGGTTGACTGTCTCCCCAAGTTAACAGTGATGGCCAAATTGAGCCGTCTTGAAGCCATGAAGCTTTGCAGCTAATTGGTTCAAAGCTTCATGGTGGTTCATTTGGTCTTATGGCAGTCTTATGATGCCGCTGTCAAATAAAGTGTTACCCATTATCTTTTGGTGTAAATATCTCATAATACAATGAGGACAGCTGCTGCTTATAGTCCATTGCAGCTTAATCTATGCACAAATGCCGTTTTCGTGTCAAATTTGGTGGGTGGCGGCTTATAGTCAAGTGCGCCTTATCGTGCGAAAATTACGGTAACAGAAAAAGACAATTAATGCCCCTAAAAGGAAAAGGAAGTGGACGAAAATAAACAAGAAGTGACCTGGAAATGCCCAAAAGTCAAAAGGAAATGACCTGAATGAACTGGAAGTGGGCTAAAATTAATAGGTAGGGACTCGTAATTAGTGCTGCAATGATTAATCGAGTAACTCGGGTATTCGATTATAAAAAAATATTCGAATTAAACTTTGTTGCTTCGTTTAAATAAAGTGGCGTTGTCATGGTTTATTTTGAAAATGTGTTTACATTTCGTTTTATTGATTAGGGTGGATACAATGCCCTCTGGTCTGCCTCATTTCACATGGTGGAATCCAACTGCTCCCTGTTAAGACCAACGTAAGCCAAGTTTTTGTTTGAGCTAATGTTTTTAATGGATTTGTAATTCAGTTTATAGGTATGTTGAGACGTTTTTTGTGGGTTTTATGTGTCTGAACCATTTGGTAAGAACATTGTAAAAAAAAAAAAAAAAAAGCATTTTATAGCATTTAAGCTTGCAGATTTTTGCTTTGTAAAGTCAGCCAATTTTTCTTTTGTTGTACATAGATCCTCAAATATTTTTTTGATCCGACTACTCGATTAATCGTCTACTAAAATAATCGATAGTTGCAACCCTACTCGTAATTACCCCGAAATCAACAGGAAGTGACCGATGAACAGAAAGTGGCCCGTAAATGCCTCAAAATGAACAAAGTGAGCCAACATCAACAGGAAATGACGTGAAATGCCTCACAATCAACTCACTGCCAGGCATTGGCTGCCACTGACGGCCATAGACGTCCAATTCAAGCATATGCTGGATTTTTTTAGCAAAGGGGAGTGAGTTGAGGAACTTCATTTTCAACAAAAAGTCTTTTGAGTGCGTCATAGATAAATAATAGACGCTATTTGGCGCCATCAATCACCTCACCTGTCTCTCACATCCTGGAAACGACCAACCTCGGCTGAACAAGGACAACGTAAACCGCATTCTGGTGATGACGCAAGAATTAACGAACGCCGTAAAATGACGTAGCCGACTTGAAGATGATGACGTTTATCATAGCAATCGTTTGAAGTCTTGAGTTTGTGTAAATAAGTCCGTGTAAAGAGCACCTACTTCTTCTGGACGGGCTTTTTCCTCCTCTTCACCGCGTACACGCCGACATTTCCCTGCATGGTGGCGCTCGGGTTAGTTACAGCCGATGTTTTTCTTCACTTCAGTGGGAGGAAGGCATCCAGAAGTGGCATTTGACGCCAATAACAAGTCTCGGTGTTTCCACTTTGACTCTAAAAAGACGTGTTATCCAAACTATTCGACGCGAGCCGAGGAAAAGAACATTTACGCAAACTCTAGCCAAGTTTTCCAGCAGTCTCGCTGCCCGTGAGTGTACAAACCTGCCCCCTTTCCTCTTCCGCCAATCAGGTCGCTCGATACAAGAACACTCGTTTATGTCGCCACTTGCTATTGGAGAAAACTTTGCTCTTTGTTTAGACCAAAACTAACAAACGTCAAATGTACATTTCCTGTAAGCTAGTTCTCTATTCGACAAACTTGTATGTTTACCGTTTATTTAGGCGTTTCAAGACATGCGTAGCACATTTTGAGCATGATTTTGCAACAGTTGACGCCTCTTCCTGTTGCCAAGTTTTGGCGTACGGCGGACCACAGTGACCCCTAGCGGTAATGAGTAGTAATTGCAAGGCGGTCACTGCGTTGTAAGTACAGCGGGCTGCCAACGTAGATATCTTATGTAAGGCTAGATGTCCAATGACTCAGATGATTGGTAATTATTTGTTTTACAGGGCAGTTATTTAACTCTGCGTCTGTAATTGACGGCACTAGACGTCCAATCAATTCTGATTGGGAGAGGATTTGCCCCTTCCAGTCAAAACTGATTGAACATCCATTGCCGTCACTGGCATTGAAACATGAGCAATAACTGCCAGTCCTCCCAGTTTAACTGAATTGGACGTCCATCGTTGTCAATGAAAGGAAATATTTAAAAACTATGAAAAATAACATTGTATTAATTTATATATATACTGTATATATATTTTAGGGCTGTCAAACGATTAAAATTTTTAATTGAGTTAATAACAGTTTAAAATGAATCATAATTAATCGTAATTAATCGCAATTCAAACCATCTATAAAATATACCATATATTTCTGTAAATTATTGTTGGAATGGAAAGATAAGACACAAGATGGATATATACATTCAACATACGGTACATAAGTACTGTATTTGTTTATTATAACAATAAACAAGATGGCATTAACATTATTAACATTCTGTTAAAGCGATCCATGGATAGAAAGACTTGTAGTTCTTAAAAGATAAATGTTAGTACAAGTTATAGAAATTTTATATTAAAACAACTCTTAATGTTTTCGTTTTAATAAAATTTGTAAAATTTTCAATCAAAAAATAAACTAGTAGCCCGCTATTGTTAATGGGTGCTTAAGCCCATAAAATCAGTAAAACCAAGCGCCAGCAGAGGGCGACAAAACTCCAAAAAACAAACGTAACATGTTGGCATTGCACTGTGCTTTCATTTTAATCTGTTTGAGCGGGGCATGTGCGTTAATTGTGTCAAATATTTTAACGTGATTAATTTTTAAAAATCATTACCCCCCGTTAACGCGATAATTTTGACAGCCCTAATATATACAGTATAAATATATTAATGAAGTTTTCTGTTACCAATGGACGCTAATGAGTTAATTTTGGTTCTTTTGAGGTCCTGTCCTGTTGATTTTCTATCACTTCCTGCTAATTTTGGGGCATTCACAGCTCCTACTTGCTGTTCAGTAACCCTAAATCAACAGAAAGTGACCCAGAAATGCCCCAAAATTAACTCATTGGCTTCCATTGACGACCATACATGTCCATTTTGTTAGACGTGGGACGGATGGCAGCGAATGAACAAACTTGAAATCGATTGGAGGTCACTTCCTTGTTGATTTTGGGTTATGGAACAGGAAGTGACCTGTAAATGCCCCAAAATCAACAGGAAGTGACCCCGAAGTGCCCAAAAATTATTTCAGGGGTGTGACAAAATATTGAAATGGTGATATATCGTGATGCTTTGTATCTCAATAGGTTATCGGTATGCTCCTGTCAAGAATCAAGATATCATTTTAAAAAGGTGTCAATTACCTCATTCACTCCCAGCCATTTTCACCGGTGCAACCCCACTCGCTCCCGGCCGTTTTACTGGATTTTAACTGATTTTGGAATAGAAAATTCTGATCCATTGCTATATAAACATGGAACCCACCAAAAGAAGATTAGACTATCTTCTTTCAGCAGGAAAAAAAAGTTATATCTTTTTCCATTCTTTAGGACTTAGCATGAGAAAATAGCTCAGTTTGAGCAATTTTTCAATTTTTGATGAAAAAAAACAGAGAAATTGAGCTTATGAATTTAACACAGCTATATTTGCTTTAGTTACATCCCAAACATCTGAATAATGTTTTCCTTTTACAAAATAACATAAACAACAAGAAAAATACAGCTTTTGATTGCAAAGTAACAATTTATTTACCCATAACTAACTGAGCGATGATGCTGTTGTGGCCGCAACGGCCGGGCAGGGCCGGCCCAGCCTATACGCAGACTATGCAGCTGCTTAGGGCCCCTGACCACTAGGGGACCCCCAATCTGGCAATTGTTTAATTTATATTCTATTTTGTTTCCTACAGTTTGCTTTATTTTTGACTTTTGTGAGTTTTGATACTTGATTACAAGCTTTAAAAAATATATAAGTTCTTCCTTAACTTCTTTCTTTCCTCTTTTAGAAAAAGGTTTGATGCTATCTACTGTTAGTACTGACATTCATTTGGGGTGAGAAGTTTGAAGTATGCAGTGCAACACAATCTGATTAATATACAAAATATGGACGTATGGTTTGGATTGCATGTATGGGGTTCACAGTACACTGCGGCGAAATGGTGGGCCAAAAATATGGGCCCCTTTGCATTATTTTGCTTAGGGCCCCCAAATGGCCTGGGCCGGCCCTGCGGCCGGGGTAAACTTTTCCCTCATCACCGCCTGTCTCATAAAGATAGATTTTTTTGAGTCTTTCCAGCACGGACTCAACAGCATCGTCCGCTGCACTGGTGGTCCCGGTCGTTCTGCTCAGTCGGCCGCTGCCTGGCATCCTGGATGTCCATTCGGTTGTCTTCCGCCGGCGCCCCGGCCGGTAGTTCATTCCGTTGAATCGGGTTGGGGGTCTTACCAAATGCGCTACTGCCCTCCAGTGGCAAGTTTTTTTGCTTTAAAATGGATTTTCAGCTTTGTGCTTTGGAGTTGAATCAGAACCTAGAGATGTCTCTTGTTAAAAAAACATCTTTGGGACACTGAAACAATTAAAAATACAACATTTTTATACGTTTTTGGGAGCAAATGAGTTTAAAAATAAATAAATAAAAAAGGCTGCCATTGACAGTGCTCAACGCCCAATCCATTTAGACTGGGAACGGTTGTTCATTCAAAACAAGAGGATTCACAGTCATTCAGTCCGATTTTCGGGGCGTTTACAGGTCACTTGCTTTTCATTTAAGGGAATTTACAGGTTATTTCCTGTCGAGTTTGAGTCACTGCCATTCATTCCCAGGTCACTTCTTGTTCTGTAACGCAAAATAAACAGCAAGTGACCCAAAAAATATCCCAAAATCAACAGGAAGTAACTGAAAATCAACAGGTGTGACTGACTGAGGTTGTGGACAGGTGTCTTTTATAGCGATAATGAGTTAAAACAGGTGCCATTAATACAGGTAACGAGTGGAGCCTCGTTAGACCACGTTAGAAGAAGTTAGACCTCTGTGACAGCCAGAAATCTTGCTTGTTTGTAGGTGACCAAATACTTATTTTCGTCTCTAATTTGGATAAATTCTTTAAAAATCAAACAATGTGATTTTCTGTTTTTTTTTTCTTCCACGTTCTGTCTCTCATGGTTGAGGTTTACCCATGTTGACAATTACAGGCCTCTCTAATCTTTTCAAGTAGGAGAACTTGAACAATTGGTGGTTGACTACTTATTTGCCCCACTGTAGGGGCAAAGGGGTAGGTGCTTAAGCACCCTCCACCCCCCCGCACATGCCTGTTGTTGATTATGCTGTGTGTAACAAGAGCAGCAATAAGGAAATCAAGCCACGCCATCAGCTGACTTTGCATTTTACTGCTTTCTGCTCTCAGGTGAACTTTGAGCTTCCACGTCCTTCCTGCATTGAGGAAAAAAAAGCTGTACTACATATTCGCTCACAAAAGGAGGAACTGAAAGTGCAGAGATGGCTTCTCGGGCCCTGCCGGTAGCAGCTGTCGTCAAACCAGCGAGACTTTGATTGAGACGGGAGCGAGTTAATGAGTAACAAGTGCAAGCAGTCAAGTCACAAGAAGCAGGAAAGATATTCGCCTGTGTGCCAGTTTGAGTTTGGGATATTAACCGGCCAGTCAAGTCGCTATGGTGAGTGGAGAATTATTTTGGTCACACTTTCTATGCGGGTGTGTGTTTTGAGGTTGTCATGTGACGGACGGACGTGGTCACAAGGGTTTAAGGAAGTTGAGAGTTGGTCACTTTGCCTTTCTCCATTGAGAGGTTTATGGACACAAAGGAACCGCAACGGAAATGGATTGGACATTTATCGGTGTCAATGGTGCAGAGCAGTTGTGTAAAAATTCTGCACTCGCTAAAAAAAAAAAAAGTTATACACAATCAATTAGAGAAATCTTACGTTATATGTGGGTTTAATTTACTAAGATGAACAAATGTTCTCTTATTTGTGATCTGAGTAATTTTTTTATAGGGTGCCATTTGTGCTCCCAGTCATAGGCGGAGTTTGACTTTTGGGGCAGGGGGGGGACAGCATGTTGATGACCCCAAAATGCAGAGTCAGCAATAAATAAGAATATAAATATAAATAAGAATATTCAAAATAATAAGTTGACAATGAGCGTTTTTGTTTCCCATCATTCTTGAGGGGAATTCTAAATCAGGCTGCTTAGGTAATACTTTTCGCCAAGATTGTCAACCATTGAATATGGTATGCCCGATGGTGTCGTGCCAATGTAGTTACCCCAGTCAAAAACTGTATCCCCTGGGCTGAGCCTTATGGAAGTAGATTTGTGTCTTGATTATTCAATCCCAAAAAAATTGCTTCAATAAAAAAAAAAAAAAAGTTGCTTCGCTCAAAATATATATTTTCAACCAAAAAAAAGTCGCTTCAATCCCCCCCAAAAAATTTGTTTGAATTAGGGCTGTCAAAATTATCATGTTAACGGGCGGTAATTAATTTTTTTAAATAATCACGTTAAAATATTTGACGCAATTAACGCACATGCCCCGCTCAGATTAAAATGACAGCAGTGTAATGTCCGCTTGTTACTTGTTACCTGTTTTTTGTTGTTTGGCGCCCTCTGCTGGGGCTTGGGTCCAAATGATTTTATGGGTTTAGGGAGTGACCATGGTGTAATGACATCAATAATGGCGAGCTACGAGTTTATTTTTTGACTGAAAATTTTACAAATTCTAATAAAACGAAAACATTAAGAGGGGTTTTATTATAAAATTCTATAACTTGTACTAACATTTATCTTTTAAGAACAAGTTTTTCTATCCATGGATCGCTTTAACAGAATGTTAATGCCATCTTGTTGATTTATTGTTATAATAAATACAGTACTTTTGTACCGTATGTTGATTGTATATATCCGTCTTGGGTCTTATCTTTTCATTCCATCAATTTACAGAAAAATTTTGCATATTGTATAGATGGTTTGAATTGCGAATAATTACGATTAATTAATTTTTAAGCTGTAATCAACTCAATTAAAAATTGTAATCGTTTGACAGCCCTAGTTTGAATGCAAAAATAAAATTGAAACAAAAAAAAAAATGCATGCGAAAGCTTTTTTTCTTTAAGTTTTTTTTGTTTGAAGCAACTTTTTGATTGAAGTTATGTCGATTTGTGTTTTGGCTTGGACATTTTTGTCATTATTCAATCAAAAAATAATTAGCTAAAAAAAAAAAAAAATTTCAGAAAGAAAAATTTCTTCTTTCCAAAAAAAAAAAAAAAATCAATGATGGTAAAAGTTTTTGAATGCCAAAAAATATTTGAGATTGAAAAGTTTGCATTTGAACACTTAATTTTTCATTGAAAAAGTTTTCTTTTATTGAAGCAATCCTTTTTGTGTTTGGGCCATATTATGAGTAGGACATTTGTGTCTAAATCATTTAATCTCCAAAAAGTTGCTTCAATCAAAAAAAAAAAAAAATTCAATCAAAGAAAAAAAATTATTAGATTTTTTTTTTTTTAATTTATATGCAAAGCAAATGACCATCTAAGTTGCTAATCACATGATCTGTTGGAAAAATAATTTTGACCCATTATAAATTATTTTTTTTTTGTTCATTTCATTCATTTTTGTTGCAGTTTTATTGCTTTACAACTATATATATATATATATATATAGGAAAGTCAATTACATGCAATGACACTTTTCGGCCACCGGGGGACCCCCCTTAAAATACGCTTATGGGCGTGCCCCAAGGTTCCACCCTGGGGCCGCTCCTCTTCATTATTTACATCCTCCCCTTGATTCCATCTACCACAAACACAACATTCACTTCCACTGCTACACGGATGACACCCAGCTTTCCTCAAAACCAACCTTTTTTACTTCCACCCGCCTCCCTCACCCTCTGTTTAGAAGAAATTAACTATTGGTTCTCCTCCAACTTCCTCCTCCTCAATAGTTCAAAATCAGAAGCCCACCTGTCAGCAATAAATCCATGCTCTCTAATGAAAATAACTTCTCTCTTACCATCAACAATGTACCGATCTCTTCTTCTACTCAGGTTGAGTCTCTGGGTGTTATCCTCTGAAGCACGCTCTCCTGCTTCCATATCAACACCACCACCAGACGAGCTTACTTCCACCTTCGCAATATTTCTTGTCTCCTCCCATCTCTCACCCACCATACTGCTTCCACGCTTGTCTGTAGTCTAGTCACTTCCCGGCTCGATTACTGTAATTCACTGCTCTTCGGTCTCCCAAATAAGTTCCTCCAGAAACTGCAGCTCCTCCAAAACTCAGTAGCACACCTCATCACTCGGACCCCCACCACATCACCCCCCATCCTCCATCAACTTCACTGGCTCCCATTCAAACAAAGAATCAACTACAAGATCCTTGTCATTAACTTTAAAGCACTCCTTGACCTGGCGGCTCCCTACTTACGCAATGACCTCTCTAATAATCGCCACCTTCGGCTCTAGTGCTTTTAGTCACTGTGCCCCCCAGCTCGGGAACTTTCTACCCCTCGATCTTCGCAATATAGCAACCATCTCACTTTTCAAAACCAGACGCAAAACACACTTGTTTACTCTTTCTTACCAACCATGATCCTTATCTCTTTTTATTTTTATTTACTTCTATCCTGCTTTTAATCTAATTAGGGCCAGAGCACCAACTGGCGCGAGACCCCTATTGTAATGCAAAGGATTATTCTTTTTTATAGGGCAAACAAAAATGGCCAATTTCAAGGCCTGAACATGCTCGAAAACTCACCAAAATTTGCACATAGATGCGGCTTCGCGTAAATTTTGATAATTTTGCAACGTTGCGAAAAAAAATTAACAAAATGGCTCAATGGGGCCCCCTTGAATTTTTCAAGAAGGCCTCTTCTATTAGGTTTTTTCAACGTAGAGCGATGAAATCTGGTTAGTCGATACGTTGTGCAAAACTGCTCCAAAAAGTCTCTTGCAACCATATTACAAACCCAACAGGAAATCAGGTATTTTGGATGGAATGTGAAATTTTTATCGATTTACAGGGTGCACATTTGACACCTTGGCGCCTAGGGAGTTAGTTGGAGCTTCCTCAAAATTGGTGAGACTGTTCATGAGACATATGAAATCTTAAGTTATCAAAACGGTGAGTTTTCATTCACGGGCCTGACCTGGGTGGGGTACCAAAGTCAACAATTTTTTGGGGAACCCGCCAAATTCAGTAAATGACTAATAACTCCGATATAAGGTGAAGTCTTTTTTTATATCTGGCATGTATGAAA